>NC_141918.1:31929166-32232196 GCF_057802395.1 Ceratotherium simum simum | reverse complement strand
GCTGCCCATGACGATGCTCATCAGTCATCATGACAAAGCGTCCTTCCAGCATGGAAACATGGCGCTGGGCCTGCACCTCAGGAGTAGGAGCATTGTGTTTCTGGTGAGATGGTTTCATCAGGGCCAGTGACACGGGCGTGGGACTTCCGTGTGTCTGTGCGAGGGGGAGCAGGAGCATTAATGGTTGACTCCTTCCTCAAGGGTTCCAGGGACCTGTGGACTCCGGAGGCAAAGAAAGGGCCAAGCAGGAAGAGCTGGAAGAGCGGGCCTAGGAGGACTTCATGGTAGAAATGACTTTCCTGTAGGGTTTTGGTGGAGAGAGGTGTTGTAGGGAAGAAGGGAGGGCTTCTTGGCTTGTGCTAAGGCTGGGCGTGCACCAGGGGAGGCACAGAGAGAGAAGGAGCGTGGGAACCTGGCTGGGCTGGAGCGTGATCCAGACTGATGACAATCTTGGGGAAACTAGGTGTCTTAAATGGAGCTGGATAGTGATGGGGGACAGTGAGAGTGCGTTCATTCATACTCTCACTAAAATGGAGCAATCATTTCCATTTTAGGCCGGGAACCTCGACCACTTGAAAATGCTTTGCAAGTGGTGAAGCGAAATTGTACTAATACTGTTGCCATTAGCCAAGATTATTTTGTTTTGTTTTGTTTTTGCAGTACAAGCAGAGTGGAATTATCTGTGCTCCTTTAGTTCCTTTCCCCCATTTAATACGAAAAATGTGTTACATTCAACTGTGGCCAGAAATGGAACTCGCTGAACTGAGAATGGTTGCCGCCTACCCCTGGGAAGTTTTAAAACCTTTAAAAATATAAGAATGATTCTATAAGAGAGCATTTCAGAATCTTCATATTGATGTATATTTATTTCAACAAACATCTATACAAGCTTATTATGCATGAGGTGACAGCTGGGTGCCGGGAATATGGTGTACCCAGGGTTGAGGATGGGAGTCAAGACCACTTCTGAGCCTTCCCGTCTCCCAGTCCTTCCCCACCTCTAAAAACACACTCCAGGCTCTCCCTGTGGGAAAGCAAATTCCTCCTCGTCTGTCCCTCACTCGAGGCAGCATTGACTCTTTCTTCACCCCTCAGCATCTGAAAAATGGAGATAATAATGCCATCTCACAGAGTTGTGAGAATTAAATAATTGAGTACATGCAGAGTAGTCAGAACAGTGCCTGGCACATAATAAGCACCCAGTGAATGTGAGCTATTGTTATTAATTCCGTCTGAGGAGGGAGTGGGAGGCAAATGCATCTATTCAGTCCATCAATCTTGAACCAGAACTTCTTCTCTGTCTATTAGCATAGAAATAGCATATGTTAAAATTTTTTTAAAGCAGGTTACAAAATAGTAATTATAGTATGATTCCCATTTGGGGGAAAATGTATATTTTTACAGAAAGCTTAGTAGATGTTAAGAGCAGGATTGTGTACCCCCCAAATTCATATGTTGAAGTCTTAACCCCCAGTACCTCAGAACGTAACTGTATTTGGAGATAAGGTCTTTAAGGAGGTAATGAAGTTAAAATGAGGTCTTTAGGGTGGGTCCTAGTCCAATATGACTGGTGTCCTCATAGGAAGAGGAAAATCAGACACAGACATGCACCCACACAGAGGAAAGACCACATGAGGACACAGAGCAAAGACGGCCATCTGCAAGACGAGGAAAGAGAGGCTTCAGAAGAAACCCAACCTACTGACACTTGGATCTTGGACTTCTGGCCTCCAGGACTATGAGAAAATAAATTTCTGTTATTTAAGGTCTGTGGTACTTGGTTATGACAGCTCTAGCAAATTAATACAGTGGAGAAAATTTTGGAAGGATATATTTCCAGTGGTTATTCTCAGAGCTGAGGAATTTCACCAATAGTTCTTATACAACAAGTTTCACAAAGAATTAGAAGACAAAGCAATACCCTCAGACTGAGTTCCCCCACATGGTTGGATTTCGAATCCCTGTTTGCCACCAGCATTTCCCCTGGCTCTCTGCTCCTTGTGCAGGGAGAACGGGTTACGTGAGTGACTGGCCTGCTGTAGTCCTTATTCAAACACCATCATGGGAATGATGAGCATCCAAACCCATAGAGTTTTACTGGAAATTGAGCAGGGCTTCTGAAAACAATGCCATTCAAAAGAAAATGATTCCGGTCAAAAGAAAGGATGGTCTATTTTTACCTAATGAATATTTGAGTCTTGATCACATGTAGACTGTTAACTTTTCCTATGGGGATTCTTCAGGGCTCTGCTAGAAATCCTCCAGAACCCCGCACAGCCTGGCACATGCCCCAGGGGTGATGAAGCGTCTGGGCCCACACCGATGGTGGGTTTCTCAATTCCTAACCTGTCCGTCACTCGGAATGAAAGGATGTCAGACTCTGAGCACCCTCTGCTCATGAAGCTCCCATGGCTTTTGCCTTTGTCTCGCACAAAACAGCTCTGACCCTTACCTGCGGCAGCTGGACTTCAGACAAATGTTAGTGGTCGGAGGAGGCAGCCAGACAACAGAGGGCTACAGCAGCCTCCTCTCCCCTGTGGTTTATTTGATCCCAGGAGAAAAGCCAGAGAGATGAAAGCAAATCTGCGTGGAAGGAAGAACACAAGAGTGCGGTTTTCCTCAAAGACCTGGCCTCCCGTCTACTGCATTAGCCCTCAGCGGGGCAGCACGGAGGAGGGGTGTGCAGGCTGCAGACACTCCCTGCCCCCCCCACCCCGCATCCTCATTTGCCCCCTGCTCCAGTTGACAGCTTCCCCAGCTTGTCAACGGTAGGAGATGCAGGAGGAGAATCTTTCCACTAAGCAGATTTGTGGAGCTTCTGGAAACTGTCAGCTCCCGGGAGCCATTCATGAGGAGGGGCACTCAATTTCTAGCCGGTCGGGGGCGCTGGGAGGGCCCAATCCGCCCCGCTGTCCTGACAAGAATCGCGCCATGATGGGGGCAAAGGGGTGATTGGCAAGGATGCCCCGAGGCCCCCTCTGCCCCGACTGCTGCCGCCTGAGCCAGAAGGGCCAACCATGTCCAACATTATCATGGCGGAAGGTTGCGGAACGGTGCCCCCATCGCATTCAATTCCTGTCCGGAACCAGCAGCGAATGATTCTCAGAGAGTGCAAAGTGGCAGCTACTGAGCATCACTTTGTATCAGATGCCGAGCTCAGAGTTCCCCGTATATTGTCTCCTGTAAATCCTGTGCTGGTGCAGTTCTGAACTCACAGGCCTTGGGACTTGGACTTATCACCCAAGCTCTTGGTCTCCTCATGTGTAAAATGCAGATAAGAATGCTTTATACCTCACGACTTAGTCAGGAGGATAGACGTTCAATAAATTAGCCATGATTAAAAAGAATGAGGCAGAGCTATATGTACCGATATAGAAATAGCTCTAAGCTATCTTGTTAAAAAAAAAAAGAGATGGGAATGGCCCCAGAGGACTAATGCAGTGTGTTTCCATTTGTGTAAAATAGGATGTATAGGTGTATGTACATGCTGTATTGCTAAACAATAATTTGAGATTTTAACTTGTCTCTTGTACCCTTGTGTTCTCCTCCTTTGCCTTGGGCCTGCCGGGCCAGAAGAGCCAAGAGGGGGGACCTGGCAGAGACTCTCCATCAGGAGCTGCCTTCAAGGCCCTGGAGCCTGGGGGAGCCAATGATGAGTCTGCCTGGAGCCAGCAGCCCCAGCACTCCTTGTCAGGGACTGCGACAGCCATTCCTTAGGCCAGCAGCCTGGAAACAGGACTCCACTACATCCCAGTCAAGTGTCTCCCCACCCCACCACTCAGGAGTACTCCTGGCTGTGCCCCCATGAATTGGCTCCATCTCTGGCCAATTAATGTATCCTGTATATATGTATCTCCCACACCCCTGCAACATCCCAGTGCAACTAGGAATAGTAGATGGGACCTGGATTCCTTGGGAGGGACACCTGGACACCTCCTCCCCCAGCTGTGGAAAGACGTGAGGACCTCTTAACCGTGGTTCTCTGGAGAAGGTCACTGGGGAGCTGGAGTGGGAGGCAGACTGACTGTTGAAGCCCCCACTTCCCTCTCTTCTCCTTTTGGCCCACCTCCTGGGCATCACCCTCTGCTGGGAGCCTCCCCTGGCTGCCGTTCCTCCTTCATGACTCATCTGCTCCATCCTGGCAGAGTTTGAGGGTCCTGGGTTTGCATTTCAGCTTCACCACTGTTGGGACTGTGAGCAAATTATTTAATCCGTTTTCATTAGCTTTCGTATTCATAAAATGGTGAGAATTCTAGTGTCCACTTTATAGGGTCATATCTATATATGTAGGTTAATGCATAGCACAGAGGCAGGCACATAGCAAGCACTTAGTAAACGTTAACTAGAATCGCTAAGCAGAAATCGTTAAACTAAGCCCGTGGAATAATTTAATGATGAGGGTACTAAGAAATTGTGGACAGAGAGGAGAGGAAGGCCCCTCAGGGCACAGGGCTGGTCTCTGGAAGCAAGCGGAGTGTTGTCCTGTCGGAGATTGGCTGGAAAAGAGCTGAGTGACCTCCTGCGGTGCCTGCCCGCCCGCTCTCTGCTACGGTGACAAGGAAGACTGTGCCTGGCACAGAGCTGGTACTTAATAAATTTTTATTGGATGGTATTGGGGAAATATAAAAGAAACAAAATCTCTCCCCAACCCAGAACACCTCTCTGCAAGGGTAGCAGAGACCTCTACCACAAAGGTAGTTGAATCAGCATTAAACCAGAATGTGATGCACATTAAAGCGATTCAGAGTATGCTACCCCCAAAATATGCCAAAATGTTTTGAGCTGGAGGCCGTTGAGGAAAAGGAGACACAAGAAAAATTCTTCTGCCCCCCTTTTCTGTCAGGAAGGGCAGGACAATTCTCAATCACCAGAGACGACTTTCTACTCTTTATCAGTGCTCATGGCACCTGGGGATCCACATAACAAACTTTACTAAATAACTGATTTAGTCACTGTGAAGATTTAAATACATTTGAAAAGGACAGAGAAAGAAATTCTGAAACAAAAAAGTGAGGGGGAGAGAAGTTTCTCCTCTTGTTTTCAACAGGGAGAACTAAGACTTTTATTTTTAATTTGTGTCTGCTCTTACAATGTGTTAAAAACTACAATAATATAGCGAAAAACTATTGAGAGCTTACTGAGGGACAAACAGATGTTAACTGATTTAAATTCACTAATCCCTATAAGATCCATATAACTATGAATCCATAGTTCCAGGAAACTGAGGCACAGGAGATTATTTCACTTGTCTAGGGTCACACAGAGGTAGAGCCAGGATTTATATCCAAGCACTCTTGATGAGCAGATTGATGAACAGAGGGCCAGATGGATGGATGGACCTGGGAAGACAAGAAGAGTTCTTACAACTGCAGTTGAATTTGGAGATGGACGCAGAAGGCTGTGGGAAGAAGTCTGCAAGATACCGAGCTTGTCTGAAGATAAATATTTCCTCTAAGTTAGCAAGGCAGTTCTTTCTCCACACCCTTTTCACTCCAGTGTCTGGGTTCAGTACTCATCATCTCTGAAGTTCCCACATCAGTAACAGTCTTTGATATGTTTTAAGGATAAAATGACAAAATCAGATGATTGCTGATGTTAATCTTTGCGCACACATCACGTCCTCAACGATTTACTTTCTGTGTCTTCCTCAACCTTGGCAGTTGGGGAGGAGGCAGCTGAGTTGGGTTCCCCCGTGGTGGCTTGCACATTCTGAGGCCACTTTCTCTATCTACCCTCCGTTTGCAGGAGAGAGGTGCTGAGGCTTTATTTTAACGTATTTTTAACTTTAATTTCCCTTCTCCATCATACAAAACCATGTCAGAGGATTCATTTGGGGGAAGAAATCTCTTTTCTTTTTTCAGAAATATGGTTCTGCATTTTGGAAATGTTACTTTTTAAATGTCTTTAATGCTGTTTTTAAAATATATTTTTTCCAAAGAACGTAAGATTTGCTGACTGGCATTCTGATACCATGCAGTGTAGATAGTGAAATTTAAAAATTATGTCTGATCCTGCCTCCTGGCTGACATTTCCAATCTCACTTACCTGATTAACCACAGGTGTTTTAGGGAGATATGTACAAAATACACAGTCTCACAACTGAAATGCTAAATGCATTTCAGGGCCCCGTGTACATGAAATACTGCAATTGACTTGATACTGAAATTTGCTCTGAGTGGTTTCTGCCCGGTCTACTAAGATAACAATGAGGCAGAGGTCAGCCTGAGGGGACAAGAGGAAGAACAAGAGGAAAGGAGAATGAAACATTAAGCCCGTTCATGAGCAGGCCACCAAGCACCATGGCATGGAGACCGGCTCAGAAGTCAGCACAGGGGGAACCAGTTTATTGACAAGGTGGACTGCTGTGGGTGGAATTGTATCCCCCCCAAAAAAGATATACTGAAATCCTAACCCCCCAGGACCTGTGAATGTGACCTTATTTGGAAATAGGGTCTTTGCAGATATAATTAAAATGAGGTCATTAGTGTGGCCTTTAATGCAATAGGACTATGTCCTTATAAGAAGAGGGAAATTGGGCACAGACACATAGGGAGAACACCACATGAGGACACAGAGACATGGAGACACCGAGGAAAGCCTCCACCTGAAGATGGAGACAGGGAATGGAGTGATGCTGCCACATGCCAAGGAACCCCTGGGACTACCAGAAGCCGGAAGAGGCAAGGAAGGATCCTCCTTGTATTGGCTTCGGGGGCAAGCATGGCCCTGCCGACACCTTGACTTTGGATGTCTACGTTACGGCAGCCTAAAGAAACTAATACGTGGATTCTGTAGGGTACAAGCAAAAACCAACTTGATTTTCTTTCCTCTACTGCCTTTCCAAACCCACACTGTTAGACTATTCATGCCCACCCCTGGATGAAATCTCAGATAGATCCCATAGCGTTTTCTGGTCATTTTGAGATATGACAAGTCCAATTCTGTCTAATTGGACTAATGGAAAAGTCCAATCAAAACTGCAGTCTTCATCTCACTTAAAGCTTCTTCCCTGTCCAACTGCAGGCTTAACTCAAGCTCAGGAACCTGCTGTGGTGAACGGCAGCGTAGCTGGCTTCTTCGCTGTTTCCCACCTGACTGGTCACCTCTCCCTCCACCCCCCACTAGCCACATTGCCTGCAGGGTTGGAGCAAGGGGGCAGAGGAGAAATGGGGAACAAAAGTGGCCTTATTTGATGTGTGCATTTATTATCTGATGGTGGGTTCTCCAGATAAGACAGATGTCCAAAGTCTGGCTCTGTCTTTTATGGGGCACAGATTATAGTCACTCCAAATAATGGATCCACTCTGCAGGCCCTTGTTAGCTGGGGTCTTCCTACTCCAGCTTACTCTAAGATGGAGGGTGCTCTTTCTGGCAGACGATTCACAGCCCACCCCAGTGATGCACCACCAGCCCCCATCTGCTATGGTTGCCTCTCCCCTTGCAGGAAGCCACAAAAAACACAATCCTAGTCACCTTTCACAGGTTTTATATGGGCAATTCTCTAAAGAAATATCCCACTGGCCGAAAAAGGAAAGAAAGAAAGAGAAAAAGTTCAATATAGTCATTAAATATAAAAATTAACGCAAGATGCCATATTTTAGTAAGTCAAATTGGCAAAGATTTTAAACCATTCAACTTCTCAGGGTTGGTAAGGATGTGGGTACCGTTTTATCCTTCTGGTAGGCATGTGAATTAAAACAATGTTTCTGGGGGCCGGCCCGGTGGCGCAAACGGTTAAGTGTGCGCGCTCCGCTGCAGCGGCCCGGGGTTCGCCGGTTTGGATCCTGGGCGCGCACCAACACACCGCTTGTCAGGCCATGCTGTGGCGGCGTCCCATATGAAGTGGAGGAAGATGGGCATGGATGTTAGCCCAGGGCCAGTCTTCCTCAGCAAAAAGAGGAGGATTGGCAGATGTTAGCTCAGGGCCGATCTTCCTCAAAAAAAAAAAAAAAACAATCTTTCTGGGAGGTAATTGGAAATACTCATCAGAGTGTTAGCATATACACACCAAGTGGCTGGGGAAATGTTACATTCCAGAAAGCCTTGCATTCAGGCACAAGCCACGAATAAGTTTTCCTGAAGGCTGAAAAGGGGTCAATTCTCTGCATCCTGAGTTAGCCTCGAAGTCAGGAACATCTAGCTTTTATCAAAATGACCGAACTGTATCTCATCAGAGTTACTGATGCCACATGACTTGAACTGTAAAGGTTTCTGTCTTTGTTCTGGGAGCCAGTTGTTCTGAAAGCTGGGCTCCTTGGCATATACTTTGCTATTGCAAGCAAAAGTCCCCCTCAGTGCTCAAAAACGGTTTGAATTTTCCCTTCTTTCATAAAAAGTGTTAGCGTATTAATGAGGGAAAAAATAAAAGGAATATTCAAAAATGACAAAAGAAAAGGAAGGAAATATTTCTTGATTATCTCTAGAAAAACTAGTTTTGGCTGTTCTACAATTACCAAAACACAAAACAAAACAAAAACCACATATCCCTATAGATTAGGTCTGTTTTTAGTGCCCTATTCTAAATCAATTATTTGTTGCAGCTGCATAAAATCCTTATCTATAGAGGAAATAGCACCAAGTCAACTCTGCTGGTTAGCTCATTCAGTTAAAATGTCAGTCAATTATTTTTTTTAGAGAGTAAATGGACAAAAGATCTGAACAGATATCTCACCAAAGAAGATACCCAGGTGGAAAATAAGCATATTAAAAGATGCTCACCATCATATGTCATCAGGGAATTGCAAATTAAAACAATCATGAGGCACCATAAAACGTCTGTCAGAATGGCTAAAATGCAAAACACAGACAACATCAAATGCTGACGAGGATGTGGAGCAACGGAAACTTTCATTCATTGCTGGTGGGAATGCAAAATGGTTCAGCCACTTTGGAGAAAAGTTGGGTGGTTTCCTACAAAAGTAAACATACTCTTATCATACAATCCTGCAATAATACTCCTTGGTATTTACCCAAAGTTGTTAAAAACTTATATCCACACAAAAACCTGCACACACATAGCAGCTTTAGTCATAATTGCCAAAACTTGGAAACAACCAAAATTTCCTTCAGTAGGTGAATGGATATGGTACATCCAGACAATGGAATATTATTCAACAATAAAAAGGAGTGAGCTATCAAGCCATGAAAAGACATGGAGAAACCTTAAATGTATATTGCTAAGTGAAAAAAGACAGTCTGAAAGGCTACATGCTGTATAATTTCAACGACATAACATTCTGGAAAAAGCAAAATTGTAGAGATAGTAAAAAAATAAATAGTTGCCAGGGGTTGAGAAGAGGGAGGGATGAATAGGGGGACTACAGGGGATCTTTAGGGCAGTGAAACTATTCTGTATGATACTGTAAATGGTGGATACATGACATTATACATTTGTCAAACCCATAGAATGTACAATACAAAGAGTGAATCTTTTTTTGTGTGTGTGAGGAAGATCAGCCCTGAGCTAATATCCATGCCAATCCTCCCCTTTTTGCTGAGGAAAACTGGCCCTGAGCAAAGATCTGTGCCCATCTTCCTCCACTTTATGCGGGATGCCGCCAAAGCATGGCCTGACAAGTGGTGGGTCAGTGCGCACCCGGGATCCGAACCCAGGCCGCCAGCAGTGGAGCGCGCACACTTAACCACTACGCCACGGGGCTGGCCCCCAAAGAATGAATCTTAATGTAAACTGTGGACCTTAATTAATGTAATAATAAAAAATAAAAATATATAATAAACACAAAATATTATATAAATATATAATAATAAATAATATAGCAATATTAGCTCATTACCTGTAATAAATGTACCACACTAATGCAAGATGTTAATAACAGGGGAAAATGTGTGTGGGGAAGTGGGGGATGGGGCACATGGGAATTCTACTTTCTGCTCAATTTTTCTGTAAACCTAAAACTGCTATAAAAAAATAAAGTCTACTAATTAAAAAAATAAAAGAATCAAGCCAATTGTTTTACTGAGTTGACATCTCAAAAAAGCAGATCCAGTATTTTGACATGGTCTTGGAGTAACTATACTCTGTGGGGCGTTATTTTTTCTTTAGGACCTTTGACTAACACCACTCCATGTATTGATTCTGTTGTGAAAATACCCACAACTTTGCTATGGTTAATGGGGAAATTTTCAGGACCTGCAGTAGAGCAGATGAGCTGTTTCTCTATGAATGTTTGGTTCCCATTGTCCCCAGCGCCAAGAGTCTCATCATCTCTGTCTCTCTCCCTGCACAGTACCCCCACCTTGGCACAGCCTGCTCCTACTGACAGAAAGGCATCGGCTTCTCTGGTTGTCCTGAAAACTTGGCTTCTTTGAGCTTTTCCCTTTATTTCATGAACAAGAGAAAAAGTAGTAGAGTATTGCTTAGTTCCCATAAAAACAGTCTGCTCCCGCCCCCAGAGTGCATTCATGCTGGGCAGAGAGCTTGTAATTGTGCATGTCTTGGCACTGGGCAGCCTGGGAGAGCACCCAAGCTAAGGGTAAATCAGAACTCAGAGTGAACATTTGTATTAATGGCTTCACAAGAAGCTGTCAGGCTGGAGTTGGAGAAAGGTTGGAGAGGGATGTGGCAGTACCATACGTGCAGACCATTGGTCCTGAGCTTCCAACCCCAGACACAGGTCACACTCCAGGCATCTAATATGGCTAAGTCAGCCTGCAGGGGGTTGAAATCCCAGACAGCCCTCACTGGGAGAGCAGGCAGCAGGAGACATGTGGTTCATTTCTGAAAGTTTCCCCTGAAGTGCATCAAGCCCTTCCCAACCTCCTGGGCTGCCCCCAAATACTCCCTGGCCAGCCCAGTGCTCCTGCCCCCACCACTGTTAGCTAAGCAGAATGAGATAGCACTGAGTAGAATGAGGTAGCACTAAGTAGTATAAGGTAGCACTAAGCAGAACCAGGTAGCACTAAGCAGAACCAGGTAGCACTAAGTAGAACCAGGTTAGCACCAAGTAGAACTGTTTGTTAGCTCCTTTGCCTGCTTTTCCTCCTGCACTTCTGTACCTCTCTTTTACAGCTTTCTAATTTAGTATCTAAAACTATAATTGGGGAGAAGATATCCAAGAAAGCTCATTTTATCTGACTGAAATTGACAAGTAGACCAGGGCACGGAAGTGGTCTCTCGGCAAGCTTGCTTGCCCTCAACCAACATGGATCAAGGGCCTCCCATGTGTCAGCGTCTGTACTTGGTGCTAAAGACAACTGGTACATAAGAAAATGCCCCTGGCCTCAAGAAGCTCACAGTCCGTGGGAGAGACAGGCACTAAAGAGGTGATTACAATGGTACTTCTTCAGAATCTCAGTTCCCCTTGCGTGACATTCTAGCATATATCTTAGGAGTTCCAGTTCCACTATCTATGCGTGGAATCTTTCCCATTTGAGGTAATTAGATGTGTGGAAGGGGAGAGGGAAAGAGCTTGGGGCTAAGAATGGACAAAGGAGATATCATCGTGAATGGCAGAGTTGAAACAGACATTTTCATTGCAATGTTGGGAGAAAGAGCAGGAATCTGGGAGCTTCCCTCAGGAGGGAGAGAAGTGGAGATGTTTGTCAGAGAGGCTAACAGAAGGGATGTGCACGAAGTTATCATGGACAAAGCAGAGGCTAAATGACCCTGTGTAAGAGGGGAGGGAATTGTGATACTTCTATGCAGCTAAATTTCTCAATTCTCCCAGTTATTCTGAATTAGTGAGAGTGGAAGTCAGGAGCCAACAACTCCAAGATACAGAATCAGAAAAGCTTTGAACTTCTGGGTGGTGAAGCAGACAGAAAAGTGAATCTCTTTTATTGGGCATGCTATCTATAAGAAAGTCAGATTTTGACTTTTAAGCATTCCACTGAAACAGTGAGGAAAGGAGAGCCTAAAGATTTTTTTCTTAACAAATGGATGTTAATCACACATGGTACATTACTACTCATGCAGAATGTGTAACTGTTATTAATATTTTCTTTTATCTAAGATGCTGTCTTTATTGTCTGATTTTAGTGAATGTAATAAATAGTGTAATAGAGTCACTTATAACTTCCACTTCCCAATCTACGTTTTCATATAAGGTGTTAAACTCCTAACAATTCAATTCTGTTTTCTGGTGCCTATGTTACATAGTTGGAGAGAAATTTTATGGTAGATACTATCGATGAATAAAGAAAAGCAAGCCCATGTTGACCTGGGGAATTCAAGGGTGTCTTCTCAGGAGGTGATTTTTTAGGCTGGGTCTTGAAAGATGAGAAGACATTAGCCAGGAGACTAAGAAGGAGACATCATAGCCCTTTGCACGCCCAGGTCCTTCTTATGGTCTCCATAAGATCATTTTGCCCTTATCTGGTTGTTTCCAATTTAAGAGAGTTGAGTAGGGGTGTTAGAGAATAATAATATTAACAAACCACCTCTACCTATATCATCTCATTTGAGTTTCACAAAAACCCTGTGAGATAAATGCAAAGAGCCCAACTTACACATGAGGAAACTGAGGTTCAAAGTTGAACAACTTGCCTAAAATCCCACAGGCAATAAGTAATGGAGCCAGGATTTCTCCCAGGTCTTCCAATGCTCAAACCTCCATGCTGTCAACACTGGTTTGCTGTTACCCTATGCGTGTCAGAGGGAATACACCATACCAGCACGGATGTGTTCTATTATGACCGAAAGGAGACTGGATAACATTTGGAACTATTTTAGAATGGAAAAATCTATTATTCGAAATCTTGAAAAAATTTTGACGTAAATGACTCCAATAAATGACGGTAAGTAAGGCAAGTGGGGAAAGAGACAGGGCCAATGCCAGCATTACATATTTAGAGTAATATTTGTTGAACCAACTTTTACAAAGCAACAACAAGGGAAAGTAAAGAGAGCATCAGAAATCGATAGCACAATTTTAGTGTTAGCTGCATTTAAGTGAGACAGCTCTGACTCATTCAACATGTGATGTCAGGCCAAGCAGGTTACAAGGGGCAAAAATGTATTTTGGGGAAAAGTTGGAAAAGAGATGATAAATTTGAATATACTACATCTTGGTAACTCGTCCCTATGGATGGAGTTAAAAGAAATCATAAGGGACCTTCTTGGAACCCTGAAGAATCTGTATCCTTTCTTAAGTTTTCAGAGCAGGACAGAGCATACATTGCCCTGTGTAGGAAGCCAAGGCCATATGTGAATCACTGACAAAAAATGGAAGATGAATGTTGGGAAGTCAGAAAGGGAGAAAGTCTTAGGGACCAAAAGAAGAAGAGTCCTTAAATTCCCAGTGCCTTCAAACCCAGCAGGCAAGGAGTGATCTACAACAACATAGAGAAAGAAGGAAGTATCTAACTGCCAAAAAAAAAGAGGAGGATCTCTAATAGTTCTTGGTAGTCCAGTCCACAGTTTAATAATATTTACCCTCAGGAAAGGTCTTCCCTTATATCAACTTAATCCCTTGTTATGTATAATTTAAACACCTGCTCTGTCCTTGGAGTCTCTACTTTTTCTTTCCTCATCTTTTATCTTCTTATCTATGGCGGGACTCCTTTGGTGTTGCTGTTGGGAGACAGGACTGACTGTTACATCAGGTAATCGATGTTACCCTTCTGCTCCAAGAGCCATAATTTGACCCAGGCCTCTCCAGAGCCATGCAACAAAGTATCAGTGTAGGTTTTCTTTTATTCTGCTTGCATTTGTTGTCATCTTTGGTGGGAAAGATGCTTCATCCAACAATATTCATGAGTTTCTTCCCTAAATGATAAAAATTTCTGTTATGAATATTACTTTTCTGACTATTATTTCTCCCTGCAGAATTGCACACAGCTCATATAATAGAAAAAAAATTGTAAGATGGGCTGTGAGATTCCAGCAGGCCAGAGAAGATGGGTTCCGAGGCAAAAGATATGTGCACATTGCTGTGTCTTCCAGGTACAGGGAGCCCTGGGCAGGAGGAACCAGAGAATGGGCCCTTTACTTCCTCACAGGGAACCGAGCTTAAGTCATTGCCGGCTCCCAGTGTGTTTTCTAGCTGCAAAGCTGCTGCAAAAGGCTATAGCAATTTCGCGGCACCAATAACCGCCTGGGTTACTGCGCCCATGAACTCAGTGTCCTTGCAATGCCTTTGAACTGACAGGCCAGGCCAACGGGGAACTGTAACCATGGGCCAATATCTCCTTACTTTCCAAGCTGTTCAGGCTTTCCTCTTCCTAGATAACTGGGGCCTTGGGGTGTCACGAAACAACCAATTTTCTTTTGAAATTCATTCTTTCTTTTTACCTAGAAAGGGGCAAACCCACCCACGCTTGTGGTTTAGGCTCTTAGGAGACTGGGAGTGATTCATCTCCACTATAAAATGAAGTGTTTTACAGGATAAGAAATACTGTTATTCAACAAGAAAAACCCTAGATTGTTTATTCTCTTTCACTTTATTGAATTTTTTTAATATGAAAGTTATCTGTGCTTGTTATGACAAATCAGACAGCGAGGATCTGACATTTGACAGTTGTGTCCCCACCTCCACCCACCACCCATTGCCCTGCAGTAAAGTCTGTCCCAGCCTGGCGTGCATCCTTTTATACCTTTCTCAAAGTGTGTCCACACACGTTCTGGCATACATACACTGGTGCAGCAAAGCTCCAGTTCTGACCTCTCCTGTGGGCCTCTCCAACCTTCTCAGTTTGAAATCATGTTTTTATCACTTCCTTCATCCTATGCATTTCCACTGTGCTCAGAGTTTCCAGAGTAGCCATTACCCAGTCTTCTGGGGAAACAGGATGAAGAATGGTGGAGGAGACACAGTCCAGGGGATGGGTTCCTGGGGTCAGTGCTCTCTGTTTCTTGAGGGGCCAATGCACAAATAAATCGAGTCACTGAGTCCCTCTCAGGTCTGAGCTTGTTGAAGATGTGAGGCCTGATGCATAGATACCTCCTTGACCCTGGTGCAAAAAGCATTATTTGGAAACTTCTGACCAAGCAGGAGAAGCTGGGGAGAGGATGGCTGTTCCTGTTTGATAGCTGATTCTAGAATATTCTGCCACAGTGAGTGGATTATTCAGGACTCTTCCTTCTCCTCCTCAGCCTCCTGCTGAGGACAGTGTCAGGGCTCATTAGCACTTCCACCAGTGGCGAGCCCTTGCAGCGAGAAGAGGTGAGAGCAGTCAATTTTGCCACTCATTAGCGACTCTGGACAGAGAGTGGTGGGAAGATTGAACCTATTGGCAAAAAGAGAGTCCGCCTCTCTGGGGGCACAGTTAGCCATTCTAGTCCTTTCTCCACCAGCGAGTCACCCAGAGTTGACTCTCTGCTGGTTTCACAGAGCAATGAGCAAGACAATATTTTTTAAGGTATTAGTTACTTTATATAATAACTCAGTGACTGGCCAGTATTGTGATCCTCAGTGTAACGGTGAGACCACAGGAGGAAAAATATCTCACGTAACACAGACACCACAACCACCCTAGTCGTTGTCTTACTGTTCCAGCCTGAAGGGTAAGGAACGTGTTTGAACACACCTTGGGCTGCTTCGTGTGGAAGGACAGCGGTTTATTCACGTGCCCCACAATGGCCTACTCTGATCAGCCGGGCTTGATACTTGTATAATATTTTACAGTTTGCAAAGGGCTTTCACATATCCTTCAATTCTCACAACTCTGTCAGGTCATGACTTTTCTTATCTCCATCCTGCTGATAACCGAAGGTCATAGAAGTTAACTGAGTTGCCCAAGGTCATATTAAGGCCAGGGCTCTTTCCCTGACCGCAGAGTATACAGGAGTATCGGGGAGCTTTATAAAGGGTGAAGGACCTCTCTTAGCATCCTTTAATGAAGTGGGAATGATAATGACACAAAGAAATCAAAGCCCACCCAGCCATCTAAAAGTGACTATCAAACCTCAAAAGGATTGGTCACGAAGAGTGCAGGCGGAGGGTTGAACCAGCTAAATTAGGTGCGAAGGATTTCTTTTTCTTGCCTAGTCATCTTTGGGACATTGGCTTGTTTTTATAAAATGTCATTCCTTATGCTACAACATAGATGAACCTTGAAAGCATCATGCTAAGTGAAATAAGCCAGTTATAAAAGCACAAATGCTGTCTGATTCCACTTATAGGAGGTAGCTAGAATAGGCAAATTCACAGGGACTGAAAGTACAGCAGAGATTCCCAGGGCCAGGGGGCTGGGGAATGAGGAGTCATTATTTAGTGGGTGCTGAGTTTCAGATGAGATGATGACAAGTTTCTGGAAATGGGTAGCAGTGATGGTTGCACAATCCTGTGAATGTACTTAATGCCATTGAATCATACACTTAAAAATGGTTAAAATGCTAAGTTTTATGCTATGTATATTTTACCATAATTTAAAAAAAAATTTTTTTAAATGTGGTCCCTCTGGTGCAGAAAGTTTAATTTGAGTATTCTTCACAAAACGTATCTATGGCAATCTGCTATGTAAATCAGTTGAACTACTTTTTCTGGTGGGGTAAACATTTTGATTTTAAAATATTTTCCCTAAGGTTTTTATCTATTAGTTGTTTTTTTTGTTTTCTTTTGTTTCTTGTTTTCAGCTCAGACAAAAAAAGCTCTTTTGAGTTCATAGAATTACAGGTAGTTCCTCTCAAGATAATCATTTCTTCTTTGTGAAGTGATCATTTTTGATATTAAAAAAAAAAGGCTGCTGTTAGAAAATGAATTGAAATTTCCACATGATTAAAAGCAGCTGTCTCATTAGGAACTTAGTAAGTTCGGAGACACTGTAACAAATACCTGAGGAGAAACAGGAGGCATCACAACTTTTGTTTGTGAAAATTAAGTTTGCTTCTTGCATTATTCAATTCCCATTATTGCTAATCTACCAAACCAATATTTTAAACCAGAATGTACAATTTCTAACCAGAGTTTATTCTCCTGTGCAGAATTCTGGGAGCAAAGTATTAGTAAAGATTGTCAGGAAAAATTGTCATAGGTTTGAAAATGGGCAAGAAGATCACTGGATGTCCTTTTGGTGGTGTGCTGGGCATGTCTAGTGGATCCGGTGTCTCTCTAATGACTGGGCAATTTTACAACCTGATAGGAGTAATGGACATGATTCTTATCCATAGCAATGCAAACGAATAGTGTCCACTAGAGCTATAATTGTTTTCTTCCTAGTGGAAAGATACCAATAAACATACATTTTATTGCCTTATAAGAAATTAACCAGTTTTATATCCATTAGGAAATTCATTTCAGTATTCCTGATTGCATACACACACACACGTGTGTGCACATACACACATGTGCATGTATATGTCTGTGTCTGTGTGTTTTTCAAATACTCTTTGAACCACTTTTAACATCTTACTGCTTCTCTAATTAATTAGACTACTTGGTGTGTTCATTTTTGAAAGTTACACCCTAGAAAGACTCAACTGGAAGTCAAATTGACTTTTCAACCTCCACAGTGACTGCTCCCTTCTCTGAGTGGCTCTGGTACTTACAGCCTATATCCCTTAGCTTCAATCAAGTAGAGCTGTCAGAATCAGCAAATAAAAATGTATTTTTTTTTTGCTGACACCCAGTTATATCTGAATTTCAGATAAACAACAAATAGGTTTTTAGTATGTCTCGTGCAATACTGTATAAACATACTAAAACTTGTATTTACTTATATTAAAAATATATTCACTGTTTATCTGAAATTAAAATTAACTGGGTGTCTTGTATTTTATTTGGCACCCTACAGTCAGGGAGTCAATCAGCTGCCCCAGGTGACATTAATAATAATGAAAGTGAAAAAAAGCTAACATATATAGAGTACCAGATGCTTTGCTGAGCACTTTTATCTTCTCAACCACCCTATAAGGTGGGTACGATAAGCATTTTACAGTAAGGCAACTAAGGTTCATAGAAGTGAAGTGATATGCGCAATATCTCACGGGGAGTTAATGGTAGGTCTCTAGTTCCAGAGTCTGTGCTCTTTACCACCACGTTGCATTGCCTTACTAACCATCTCTGGAGGTACTTAAGCAGTAGAGGGATGCCTATCTGCCAAGTGATGACCAGAGATAAACAGAAGAGCTGCCTAAATTCTCATTCAATTCTGTCACGTGAAGCTTTGCATTCTGTCTTTTCTTCTGTGTATTTTTTCCCCTGTCTTTGAGGATCACAACTCTGTCTTTGACCTCTTGTGTCCACAGAGTACCTCTCAGATATTGAGCAAAAATATTCTGACTCCTAAGGCAAAATAAGAATGTGCACATGTGTGTATGTGTGTGTACGTGTGTATGTGTGTATTTTGCAAAAAGAAACATAGGAATGGTAATTAGAAACTAGTGAAACCGGTTAGCCATGAGGGATGGGTGAGAAGGAGTAGAAGTGGTGTAGGAGGGAGTGACACTTCTCTGAGTGTAACATTTTATCTAGTTTTGGTTGTGGAAATGTGCTAATGTTTTATTTATAAGCATTTTATAAATGTTAATTAAACCAACAAGGATGGGACTTGAGGAAAATTAAATTTGAAAGGAAACAAATGACTGGGTTTCAAATGAAAAATATAATCAAACAGAAGAGAAAATAAAGAACTAATTCAATTAATTTTTGAATACAGTATTTTAACTGTATGTCCTCAGTCTAAAGCCGAAAAGTTCTAAAAACAAATGTTAAACTCTCACTTAGGACGTGTGTTGTTGGTAGAGGTATGGGTGTAGCAATTCTGAAATTATTTTGTGCATATTGTAGAACTGAGCAAAAACATAAATACTTTGATTTGGAGGGAGGATTCGGGATTCTCACTGTGAGAGAAGGAAGACACAAATATAAACCAGGGAAAAGCAAAGAAGATTTGTTGGACTAGAATTAGTGGTTGGTGTTGGATTGGGATTAGTGATTACTGCTGGCTCTATCCACTGAAAGGACAATGACAGCCCAGGTACGATGAGCACAGGTCTTGATTTCTAAATACCATTTCCCACAAAAGGAGCCAGGACTTCTTGGAGAAATTGTTGATTCCGGGGCTGGGCATCTCATTGTTCTTGAAAATAGGAAATGCTCACATAATGATGGTAGCGTGTTGCAAGAATACAGGAAACATTTTGAAGAGATTCCTATTGTCCAAATCCGTGACCATTTGAGCATCAAAATGAACAAGGATAATGATGGATTATAAACCATGAAAAAAAATTCCATTAATTCATATTTATACTAAAAAAATAAATAAGGAAGGGGGGAAGGCTTGTCTTTAGAGTAGAAGGCCAACTAATAAAGGTAGGATGGATGATGGAGTTTGAAAATCAACATTTTGCAACATCATAGTACTAACTGAATCAGGCAACCATCATCAATGGATGATAAAACTACTGGGTGAAAGTCTCAAAGTCTCTCTCCACATAATTGCAAAGGGAAAAATAGTAACTTTATAGTGGAAACTATAAACTTGGCTGACACCACCTTAACCATGTGACCAAAGTTAACATCACCAAGAATGGAACACACCTACATTGGTGTGTTTTCTGATGTGATGCACTGAGAAGGACACAACGTTGCTTATCTTGTAATCCTGCCAAAAGTGCATAACCTGAATATCATCATCCAGAAACACCAGACAAATCCAAACTGGGGACATTCTACAAAGCAATTGGCCTGAGTTTGAAAAAATTGTCAATGTCATGAAAGGCAAAGACAAAATAATTCTAAAAAATTTCCAGACTAGATGAAATAAGAGACAGAACAACTAAATGTAGTGCATAATCCTGAATTAGATCTTGGATTGGGGGAAACGTTGCCATAAAAGACATTATTGGGGCAATGGTGAAATATGAATATAGACTACATATGAGATAACAATATTGAATTAATGTTAAACTTCATAAAATTGATCGTTGTACTGTGGTTATAAAGAGAATGTTCTTGTTTTTAGAAGATGTGGGCTGAAATATTTAGGGATAAAGGGGCATAACGTATGCAATTTTTTTTCATACAGTTTAGCAATAGTAATTATAGTAATTACATGGGGAGGGGGGAGGAAAATGTGCCGAAATGATAACTGGTGAATCTAAGAGAAGCGTATACCGGAAGACACTACAATTTTTGCAACTTTTCTGTAAGTTCGAAATACTTTTCACAACAAAAATGTTTTTTGGTGTTTTTTGAGAGTTTTCTGATTCTCTAACCTCTCCATTGGAGAAGTGAGGATTAGACGCTAGAATTGAAGATGTGGAATTGCCAAAGGACTTAGGCTGGGAGGGAGGGTTAGCAGGGCACTAGGAACACTTTTCCCAGGTTAGTGTCCTGGGGCTTGGTCCCACAGCATGTTGAGTTGAGTCATCCAGGTGAGCAGTGAGATCTCTGAGAAGAGAAGGTATTTTCAACAAAGTTGCTGTACCAGAAATCTGGGAGTCACTCTCAACTCCAATCTCTCATTCACTCAACTAATCACCAAATCCCATTGATTCTACTTTAGCTAGAACTCAAACTCATCCCCTGCCCTCAATGTCCTCTGCCAAGGTCCTGACTTCCTAGCCTGCATTTCTGCATCACTTCCTAACCAGTCTCCTGGCCTCCAGTAGCACCCCTCCAATCCATCCTTCCCACCTCAGCCAGGTGCACAGTGAACGAAGCCTAGCCATTGCTAGGGCTACAAGGAGCTCTGCTACTACCATTCATGCTACTACCTCCGGACGGTGACATCTCCTACCACCTCCTGCTGTCCCCTACTGCCCCTCTTTCCACTCTACTCCCCACACAGCCTTTGTTCCAACAATTCTGAACTATTTTTAGCTTCCCAAGCACCTTACTGAGGTCTCAGGGGAGGCCCCCACAAAACTGCCATCCTTCTTTCTTACTCATGTTGGAAACAATTTGGAAAATGAAAGAATTAAGAAATAAAAGAAGTGGTAGATAAGGGTACAAATATCTGTTGCTGAGTGAGGTTAAGCTGGAGAATGCGGTTCAGGTCTGTCAGCCAGCAGGTTGGGGACAGGTCTGTAGAAGTGCAAGCTTTCTCCACCTGCACAACTCACCTCGCAGAAAGCCACAGCTCCCCATCAGAGGTAAGATAGGGAGGTGACACTTCGCCTCCCCAGATGCTGGGAGGAAAAGGGGCAAAGGACATTTAGTGTATGCTTAAGGAAAATCCCTCCTTCAGGATGCCATGGTGGAAAGAGGCACCCGGTTTAACATACTCCAGGGTATCACATGCCCGTGTGTGTTTTCTCATCCCTCCCTCCCTGAAAAGCCTTCCTTTTCTATTTGCCCACTCTCTGTACCAGTCTAAATGTTACCTCCTTTAAGAAATCTTTATTGAGTGCTATGGACTAATTAATTGTGTCCCCCTAAAATTCACGTGTTGAAGCTGTAACACCAAATACTATGGTGTTTGGAGATGGGGTTTTGGGAGGTAAGTAGGACTAGATGAGGTCATGAGAATGGGGCCCTCATGCTGGGATTAGTGCCCTTTTAAGAAGAGACACTAGAAATCTTGCTCTCTTGCTCTCTCTTTCTCTGAGTGCACACAAAGAAGAGGTCACGCAAGAGTACAGCAAGACGGTGGCAGTCTACAAGCCAGGAAGAGAGTCCTCATCAGAACCCAACCATGCTGGCACCCTGATCTCTGACTTCCAACCTCCAGAACTGTGAGAAAATAAATTTCTGTTGTTCAAGCCACCCAGTCTATGGTATTTTGTTATGCAGCCTAAGCTGACTAATACACTGAACACATTCCAAATAAAGTTAATCAAGTCCTCCTTAGGACTATCTCCTTTTATTAAACTTTCTTTTTTATTTCTTTTACCAAAATCAGACATTTACATAATTTTAAAAGTCAAATGGTACTACAAACTTATAATAAAAATAGCAGCCTACGGCTCTCCCCCAATCCCTAGCTTGAGCCCAGCTCCCCAGAAAAGAAATCATTCTCAACTCTTTCAATTGTTCACAAGTTGGGGGCCCATTCAGCGCTTCTAAGTAATATTTATATGACTATTCCCTGATTTATTGATTTTATACATTAATTACTGACTTCCTATTATGAGGATTTAGCAATCTTAAAGTCTACCACCACTTTTCATCCTTCCAACCTCACAGTTCAGTGACATTACATTTTCAGATAACGTTCAGTGTTTACATTATTTTGATCACATAATTATCATTCACTGCCAAGCCAAACAGTATAACACAATTCCATCTCCTTTCTTGTACAACTTTCTTGTTTTCCCATAGATATTAATTGACTTATTCTTTTTTTAGATCAGTTTTTTATATCACTCTCACAAATTCTTCACAAATTCTCCAACAGAATTGTGAAACTCCTCTGAATTTCCACACAATTAAATCATCAGTTCAATATTTGTTTCTGCTATCATATTTTTTAATGCCTATGAGTTTTATATCATTCTCCTAACATTCCTTTTTTTTCTTTTTTGGTTTTCTGCTGCTAGATTTAGTGCTTTATATGCATTACGTAGTTGAATTCTCTCAACATCTCTGCAAGGTAGTGATCTCCATTTTATAATGATGAGGAAACAGTAGTTCAGAGAAGTGGAATAACCAACCTAAGGTCACACAGCTGATGTGGACCAGAGCTGAGTTTTTTTTTTTTCTTAAAATTGTAAAGAAAACACAACACGAAATCTACTCTCTTAATAAATTTTTAGTGTTTTGTACAGTATTATTAACTATATGCACATTGTACAGTAAATCTCTACAACTTTTTCGTCTTGTATAACTGAAACTCTATACCCATTGAACAGCAACTCCTCACATTTTCCCCTTCCTCCAGGCCCTGGCAACCACCATTTTACTTTCTGCTTCTATGAGTTTGACCACTTTAGATATCTCATAAAAGTAAAATCATGCAGTACTTGATTGTCCTTCTGTGACTAGCTTATTTCACGTAGCATAAAATCCTCAAAGTTCATTCATGTTGCAGCATATGACAGGATTTATTTATTTATTTTTTCATGAGGAAGATCGGCCCTGAGCTAACATCCATGCCAATCCTCCTCTTTTTGCTGAGGAAGACTGGCCCTGGGCTAACATCCGTGCCCATCTTTCTCCACTTTATATGGGACGCTGCCACAGCATGGCTTGACAAGCAGTGTGGCGGTGCACGCCCGGGATCCGAACCGGCGAACCCCGGGCCACCACAGCGGAGCGCGCACACTTAACCGCTATGCCCCGGCACCGGTTCCAGGATTTCTTTCTTTTTTAAGGCTAATATCCCACTATATGTAGTATATACCACATCTTCTTTATCCACGCATCTGTCTGTGGATATTTAGGTTGTTTCCACTTCTTGGCTGTTGTGAAGAACATTCCTTTTTAATAGCAGGCTCTTCTTGGTTTGGAGATGCATTCTCTCTCCAAGGTTATTAACTATAGGATATTTGTTTTGTATTTAGTTTTCTTGTTTTCTCTTTCTGCTGAGTTTGCTTTTTACTTATTTTTATTTCTATTTTTTATGTTAAAAACTTTCCTCAAATGTCTGAGGATACTTAGGCTGTTCATTAAACAATAAAAGGTTGACTGAAGCTCCGTGTGTGTGGGGGGAAGGGGCTCGTCCATGTATGTGGAGGGTTTCCGGGTGGGGACCTGTAGGATGATTCGGCAGGACTTTTCCTTTTTTTTCCCCCAGAAACCCTGTCATTTTCTGTATATCCTATTTTTGGTGCCAGTCATTTTCTCCAGAGAGAATCCACCAGTCTCCTGCCTGAGGGTTAAACACCTGGTGTCAACATCCTGGAAGTGGAGGATGGAGGAAGATGGCTGAGAGTCTCGGGGTTCAGCTCTCAATGTTCACTCTCAGATCAGCACTTTGCCCCCCTCTCTGCTGTGACTGCAGCCCCCTCGGTTCTACTCTCCAACAATAAATCTCCAATTTGGGTGGGGGAGGGGTAGCCCCCTGGCTGCTCCAGATGAGCGAGCAACTTGGGATCTAATTTCTCCTCAAACAGACTTTCAACCATACCTCTTGTTTTCCACACCACGCCCACCACCGCCTCCCATAGTTCAGGTGTCTCCAATTCTCCACCCTCTGTAGGCACCTGGTAGTCAGATTTCTATGTTCCTCTACTTGTATTTTCCATTCCACCAAATCCGATGACATTTCTCATTTGTTATGGTCTCTTCCTCAATTCCCTTTGCCCTTTTTGGTTTATCCATGCTTATTTTTTTTCCTTTACTCTAATTTTAGCGCATTTTCAGGAGGGAGCAGAGATAAGCATTCATGTTCAATTTGCCACATTTAATTGATTTAGAAGGTCATCCCATGCCACTTCTTTAGCTCGTAGATGCTTCTGCAATACACCTGGGCTCTGTGCTCTAATCCGTTGTTATTTGTCTACCTGCCCTGTGGACTATGGTTTTCCTGAGAGCAGCGGTCTCTTTGCATCCCCAGCCCCTAGAATAGAGGGCATGCAATAGCTACTTATTCATTTGGATGGGATTTAAAGTATACAGTTGGTGTTGCCCATTGGAAAACTGGAGAATAAAGTAAATGACCATCTAAGGCCTTAGCATTAGCCCGTTATCTATTAAAGACGGTCCTGATGAAAGAAGTTTTTCAAGATTGAAGCAGAAATAGCAAAATCCTACTTATATAGTGCCTTGTTTACAGTATGTCAGTTTTTTCTGACTTTCAGAGAAGTGCTTGTTTTACTTAGAAGTAATTGCTTTTCAAAGGCTGGCAATTCTCATTAGTTACCAGGTGAGTGAATCTAATAAGAAAAGTCTCCTGACTGAGCTAGGAAAAGCAATGGAACAAAATGTATAGTGGGTACTTTTCCCACTTGCAAACTAAATAGCTCGTGTGCTACACGTAATCGAAAGAAAATTGACATGTACTAAGGTTCATTTTCCCATGTGCACAAAGGAACGGGGCATGCAGAGTAGAGACCTTTGAGGTCCAGAAAAGAGCGGTGCAGAGGAAAGAGCTGTAACGGGGCATCGTTTCTCTGCCTCTGGGGCAAGACTTCTGAAACAGCGTGTATTAGTTTCCTAGGGTTGCTGTAACAAATTACCAAAAACTGGGTGGCTTAAAACAACAGGCTTATTCTTTCACAGGTCAGGAGGCCAGAAGTCCAAACTCAAGGTATCAGCAGGGTTGGTTGCTTCTGAAGGCTTTGAGGGAAAATGTATTCCATGCCTCTCTCCTATATTTGGGATGTGGCCAGCAATCCTTGGCATCCCTTGGCTGGTAGCTGCATCACTCCCATTTCTGCCTCCATCCTCACATAGTCTTCTTCCCACTGTGTGTCTCTAAATCTGCCTCTCCTTATAAGGACAACAGCCGTTGGCTTTGAGGCCCATCCTAACCCAGTATGACCTCATCTTAACTTGATGACATCTGCAAAGACCCTATTTCCAAATAGGGTCACATTCTAAGGTTCTGGGTTGAATTTTTGGGGGACGCTATTCAATCCAGTACATGGCCTAAAACACTTATCTTCCTGCCTTCTACTTCTAGTTATAATTCTGGAGACTACATTTGTGATCCTATGCTTTCAGACAATTGATATAGGAGAAGACACAGGAAATCCCAGAGAAGGTGCCTGGAAGATGAGGAAGACAGGCTTACAGGCGAGGCTCCCACCCTTGGGCAGGGGTTCTTAACCTTGGCTGCACATTGGAATCACTCTGGTTTTCTACTCCTGCTGCCCCAGCATCTGTTGTTTTTAAAGCATCCTGGGCGGTTCCAACGTGCAACCTGGATGCAGACCTCTGCTCCAGGCTCTCTTTCTGAAACACTTGCAGATGAGGCTGCCTTGCCTGAGCTCCACTGGCCTCTGTTGAAGCAGATCCTGCGTGTGTGCTCTTGCTGACCGCAGAGAATTTAGCACCAGCACATGCGGATTTCATTTCTGCTTCTTCATTTGCTTTGAAGGAGAACAGCTTCATCGGTACTGAAAACTCAGAAGTTAATAAGGAAAAAGAACATTCGTAGGGGGGTGTGGGTAAGAGGGAGGCTAACATTTAATTTTATTTTTCAGAAATAATTTTTGTACTTATCGAAGTAACATGTACTCATAGAAATGTGAAAACCCCAAAAAAGCACAGAGAAGAAAAGAAAATCACCTATAATTTTATCCCTCTGGGAAAACAATGGTGTAGCAAATGTTCTCATGATTTTTTTCTATGCATCTATAAATATACATGTATTTTACAAATATGGAATTATGTCGTTTTGGAGCTTGAGTTCTTCATTTAGCAATATATCATTAAATATGTATCAATAAATGCATATCAATAAATATTTCACATTAAGTAGTCTTCAGATTTTGAATGGCTACATTTTATTCCTTTGTAGAGAATATACCATCCTGCGGAGGGCTCCCGGACCCATCCCCACAGCACTCTACTAACCCCCACACCTCCTCGCCCAGTCTCTGTAAGCTCAAGATGTGGAAATCGGAGGAGGCATTGGATAGGGAGTGCCCGACTGAGAGGAGAGCGCTCCCCTGGCCCCACAGGTCCCAGATGGATCGCATGGTTTGGGAGGATCTGCGAAGACAGACAGACAGCATCTCACCCCCTGAGCATTTGCTTAGGGTGCAATTGCTGATCTGTGTTCGGTACTGACTGAGCAGAAGAAAAGGCACCGTTTAGAGATGGCGCTGCAAGGAGAGGGAGCAGCCCGCTCTTGCCCCTCCCCTGTCATCTGGTGTGATAGGGAGGCATGAGTGGCCTGTGGCCAAGTGGTGCTGTGGAAGGAAGCCAGGCTTGTGCTGCCTTGCTGGCACCCTGCCCAGAGACGACTGCCTTCAGGAAGACAGACCAGCAGGGAGAGCCTGTGGGGTTTTCTAGTGTGGGCTGGAATTGATGGGGGAGGACGAGGTCCAATAGAGGAACATCTCCTGTGTGAGGTAACTATGTTGAGGGGAGGCGTCCTACAGACCTCCAGAAGAACTTACCACGCGCTCCACCAGACAGTGAGCATCTGGATGCCCAGTACTCAGGGGACACACAACCTAAGTCAGGACCACACCACGTACAAAGACTTTTTCCCCTTTCTGATCTCATCCACTCCTCCCTACACTCTGCTGTGGGGGACCAGGAAGCAGCAGAGTGAGGGGGAGGAGGAAGCATGAAAGAGCAGCCCAAGCTCTCTCCCCAAGCAGGCCCCCAAGCCTGGGGGGAGGGAGGGCCTTGAGTTAGAGGTGTGATACAACAACTTGGTTGTGTTTTAAAGGCAAAACATGCCTGTCACTTGGCCCACAGACCCATCTCTAGGATTTACCTAAGGGAATAATCAGAGATGTGTAAAAAGACTGATGTAGTAAGACAATTGCCATATGTGAAAAGTATTTCCCCACACCCTGAAAAGCCATAATTTTTTATGTTAAAAAAAAATCACCTGTTCTTTCAATAACTACCAGTTAGCAGAATTCTTATGGCTTAATTTTTATGTACAATTACAACACTGCAGCCCTTATAATAAATAGAAGCACCCAGAATAAAGAAAAAGAGTTTTAGAATGCTGGCCATTACGCAGTGTCAAGGGCACCATGTTCCAGTTACCATTACTGTGAAAAACTACCCCAAATACAGTAGCATAAAACAATAGCCATTTGATTATGCTCATGGATTTTATGGGTCAGGAATCTGGATGAGGCACAGCGGGGATGGCACGTCTCTGCTCCAAGATTCTGGGGCTTCAGCTGGGAAGTTGAATGGCTGGGGTGTCTCAAACATCTGGGGGCTGGAAACATCTGGAAGCTTCTTCACCCACATGGCTGGCGCCTGGTAGGGATGACTTGACAGCTGGGCTCAGCTGGGACAGTCAACCAGAGCACCTATGTGTGGCCCTACCTGGTAGCTAGGGCTTTTCACAGTATGGCAGCTGGATTCCAAAACGGGGCATCCCCAGAGCAAGAATTCCAAGAGAGAAGCAGATGCAAGCTGCACAACCTTTTATGACCTAGCCTTGGAAGTAAGTGGTGTCACTTCTACCATACTCTACTGGTTGAAGCAGTTACAAACCCGCTTCAAGGGAGGGGACATGGACCCTATCTCTCAGTAGGAGGAATATTAAATTGCCATAGACAGAATTCCTAATATTTAACAAAACTGAGTAAAGTCTGCAGTTAAAGTCAATTCATGCTTTACAATATTTCTCAGTTATTAGTATACATGTGTGGTGTCCTTTCTCCAACAGCAAATATGGTATTCCAACACCAACCAGTTGTCCAATTCTCTAATAACAACTGGCTGTCCAACAATTCATTTCAGTTCTGACACTGAGTACCCAGAGTTAGCACAGACCCAAGTTAAGGGCTCAGTCCCACAAGACTGCCCCTCACTTCAGACACCAGTTGCAATATCAGGTTCCTGGGCTACCCACACTTCTGTACAACTTGGCTATGAATTTGGGGGTCCCCATTACCCCCTTCAGATCTGATAGTTCATTAGAATGACTCACAGAACTCAGGAAAGCACTTTACTTACAATTTTCGGTTTATTATAATGGATATAATTCAGGAACAGCCAAATGGAATGGATGCATAGAGCAAGGTGTCAGTGGTGGGGGAGGCACAGGGCTTCCATGCCTTCTCTGGGTGTGCTACCCTCCCAGCATGTCGATGTGTTCACCAACACAGAAGCTCCCCTAGGCTCGTTGTGTCCGAGTTTTAATCAAGACTTCATTACCTAGACTTGATTGATGAAGTCATTGGCCATTGGTGATTGAAGTCAATCTCCAGCCCCTCTTCCCTCCACAGATGTTGGGGGGTAGGGCTGAAAGTTCC
Organism: Ceratotherium simum simum; assembly: GCF_057802395.1. Classification (NCBI taxonomy): domain Eukaryota; kingdom Metazoa; phylum Chordata; class Mammalia; order Perissodactyla; family Rhinocerotidae; genus Ceratotherium; species Ceratotherium simum. Next base: position 32,203,512 of record NC_141918.1, on the reverse strand, counting down.
AACCCTCTAATCACGTGGTAGGTTTTTCTGGCCACCAGCCCCCATCCTGAAGCTATCTCCCCCTACCCCCTACCCTGCCCCATTGTTTAGGCAGCTCATTAGCAGACAACACTCCTATCTCACAGGAAATTCCAAGAGTTTTAGGAGCTCCATGCCAGGAACCGGAACAAACACCAAATCTATACTTTTTATTATACCACAACATAATACTCATTATCTATATGTCTAGGAAGGGCTGAGTGCTGAAAATCTAAAGAAGAAGAATGTGCAGTACTTGCTTTTGAGCCTTGAACCTATTAGAGAAGACAGGAACAAACAAATATCTGCAAATACTGTGAAATGTGCACCTACCAAGACTCAAAGGAAGAGTGACTAACCGTGCTAGGAAGCAAGTGCTTTTAGAACTGTTTTTCCACTAAAGAAGAAATTATTTACTCATTAATATTCTCCTGATTGCTCAGAAGACTGTCATAGGGGTTTTATCATCGACACACTGCTCATAAAGTGACTGTTTTTCATATGACTGCAAGAGTACAGTGCATTTCCAAGTCAAGCAGGGGAAAATGTTGTGGGATGCATTAGAAACACTCGACAAATAGAAATGGTTTCTATATACACGTTCTTCACAATATACTAAAAATGCCGAAAGGCTCTTGACATGTGAAGACAGTTGGGTTGTGTGTTTTATACATGTAGCGCTGTGTATACCCAAGCATTGCACTATGATCTTCCACACAGGAGTACAAAGGAAGGCCCATACCCCATAGGTCTCTCTAGAAGTTATACATCAAACTAATAAACTGCCCAGTAACATATGTTCTATCCTCCTATTTTGACAATATACATCTTCACAATGACTTGGAAGGACCGGGTTCAAATTTAGGATCTCAGTGCTGGGCCTGAATGTGGTGAGACAGCAAGGGTCAACCTGCAGCACCCTCATCCTTATTGTCCCCACCTTGGCTCCATCTCCCACACAAGTGGACACCCGAGCCTACCTGTCCACACCTCTGAAAACAGCCACACTTGGTCACCCTTGGGCCCAGGGACACAAGTGCCAGCATAGCGGTCAGCTGTGGGATGATGGCCTGGAGAAGAGGCCCACTCAGGGCCCAGCAGTGGGCTCAGAGACAAGTGGGTAGTGTCTTAGTCTGCTGGGGCTGCTACAACAGAATACCACAGACTGGACGGCTTAAACCACAGTTATTTCTCATACTTTGGAGGCTGGGAAGTCCAGGGTCAACGTGCCAGCTGATTCAATGTCTGGGGAAGGCTGTCTTCCTGGTTTACAGATGGCCACCTTCTTGTCGTGTCCTCACACAGCAGAAACAAAGATCATGTACCTCATATCTCTTATAACAGCACTAATCCCATCATGGGGGCTTCCTCTTTTGACCAGTTAATTACCTCCCAAAGGCCCCACCTCCTAATACCATTACATTGGGGATTAGGGTTTTGATGTATGAATTTGGGGGGACACAAACATTTAGTCCATAGCATGTAGGGAATACTGAGTCTTGGATTCCTGGTGCCTGGCCCAGAAGGGGAGGGGCTCCTGGCTTTGAGTGGGCACATCCCCTTGCTCCTACCCATGGGGAGGAGCATGGTAGTACTCAGGCCAGAGCTGGGCCTTCTAAAGCTCAGACGTGTGGGTGGGCCCCTCTTTCCCGGTCTAAGGGAGTACAATCTTGCTTACCATGTCTGCAGGCTCTCACTGGCTGATCTTCAGAGCAAACCTAGAGGCCAAATGTGAGGCTGTCTGACAAAGAAGTGGAGCAATTTCTTGGAAAGCCACACTGCAAGTGAGAAAAGACTGAGGTCACGGTGGCTAATTTCTGTTCTACTTTTTATACTTGAGCATCGTTTATTACTGCTAATGTCTTAAAACAGAACTGGCATTTGCTTTGTTTTTTTAACCTCCCCTCAGAGACAAGGCCATTTATTCCAAAGCAAAGGTATAAAACAACTGGATTCTCACTTTTTTTTTTAAAGCAACTGGCTGAGAGCCTATTAGTAGTTGTACGGGTTAAGGCTTTTTTCCCCCACTGAATTTCCTGGGCTCAAACCAGCATCATTCACTGAGTCAGAGACTGTCCAGGTTAGAAGTCACCATACCCAACCTCTGTCCTACTCAGAACCTTTGTGAGAAGTTTAGATGCTACAGGTAAGGCTCTCTCAGTCCTGCCTTTCATCTAGCTCCCCAATTCTCGGCCCAGGCTGCCCTTAGCGAGCCCCTGGGGAACTCAGAAATGCTGGTGCCCAGGAGCAACCCCTGACTAATTAAGTCAGAGTCCTGGGGCTGGGGCTGGGTGTCAGCGTTTCATCAGAGCTCCCAGGTGGTTCTCACGTGCCCACCCAGCAACCAGAGTCAGGAGAGCAGATACTCTCTCTGTGCCAAGGAGGACAGCGGCCTGGCTGGTGAATGTCCCACAAGGACCAGCTCAGGCACGAAAGTGCCCTGTCAGTGCCCTCTCAGCCATCAGCGGGGAGTGCCACCTCCTCTGCTCTCAGCGAGGGGACTGTGCGATCAGGCTAGTGCCCAGAGATCCTTCATGAGCGCCTCCTCCTCCCAGCACAGACTGCTATTGGATAAATAAAAAATTTTAAAAACCCCCAAATCACAAAACGGTACTTAATGGCAGCAAACAAACCACCAAGCAGGGAGAGAAGGAAAAACATCTTTGTGACATAAATAAATCTGGCTCACACAGAGGGAGTGCAGCCAAGATCAGTAGTTGAGATGGGGAGTTTTTTTAAGGTTACAGAGAGATGCATTGCAGCAACAGGACAGAGGGGGAGCTGAACTGCTTAATTGACAGGCTGTTTTTGGAAAAGAAGGACTTGAAGGGAGCACTGAAATTAAAGGATAAATTCTAAGCCATAAATGAAGAGCAAATCCAGCTGATCTCAGACACGAAAGCCATCTTTTTTATTAAAAGTTTTCCTGGAAGTGAAGGGTGAATTGCTAAACTGGAACTTTCTGGCAGGTAAGATCTTTTCGGTGGCTGGAGGAGCAGCCAGAGAAAGCCTGGTAGATCAGCCGCAGCTCCGTGCCCACCTGCCACACGCACATGCTGGGGACAGCAGGAGCTCGGGCCACGGCAAGCAGCCACAGGCACCTGCTTCTCCAGCTGCACTTCCAGAACAATCACTGGTTATGCATTTATTCAGCACACGTTCCTTGAGGGCCTATTATATAGCAGGCATGTGTTAGGTGCCTGGTCTCCAGGTCTCAGTTTCCCCATTTATGCATTGGGGGCTGAGGATGGAGGAGGAAGCGAGGTTGCTTCCACTCCACTTGTTGCATTCATGCCAAGCTCTTTCTCCTGTCACTGTTGGTGAAACTCGGTTTCCTATAAGCACCTGTGCCCAGGTTTCTGCAGTAAGCAGAACAATTCCATAAGATGGAGCCTGAAATTCTAGACACCAACTCTGTTTCCATAGATTTTACTAGGCTTGGGGGCCAAATGAACAATTACAAACCGCAAAGCTCTTGTTCTTCTCCACCTCCCACCTGGGACACCTGTTGCTCCCTTCAGAGGAGTCCCTCAGGTATCTCAGGTCCCCAGGTGGGTCTCACGTATGCTCATGAACCAGCCCCTGCACTCACCAGCCACACCTTGCCCTTCCTGCCTGGTGTTGCCTGTGCCCTTCCATCTCCACTACTGAAGTGCTAAATTCAGAGGCCCCTGAGATGTCACCACCTCTGCCTCCAAGGGTACAATTGCCACTGCTCTCTGGTGATGCCCCAGTGCCTCTATAACCTTAGCACAGCTCGGGTCCTTGCTGTGGCCACTGCGGCCCCCATGGAGGGCTGGAGCTGCCTCTGCCCCTCGCTGTAGACCCATTAAGTTGTTCCATGTCAACATTCCCTGTGCTGTTTCAAAGGACTTCAGAGGGAGGTCCTTTTCCCCCAACTTTTTGCCACATTCTGTTACACTTGTCCCAAAGCAACATTCTGTTACACTTGTCCCAAAGCAACATTCTGTTACACTTGTCCCAAAGCAACATTCTGTTACATTTGTCCCAAAGCAGCCTTGCCTTACCCTAGAGTTTGTCAAGAGATAGTACAATTTGGGTGTGATGGTGAAGAGCTCACCATCCAGGGCCAAAACGTCTGGTTTGAATCCTGGTTCCTCAACTTAGTAGCAAGTTACTTCTCTCTGGGCTTCAGTTCCTCTTGCATCAAATGGGGATGATAATATTTATTTCAAAGGGTTGTTGTGACAATTAATTGAGTTATCACATAACAAATGTTCAGAACAGCATTTGGCAGACAGTAAATCTTCAATACATACCAGTCTTTGCACATTTAAAGATGGTTGATTCTCAAAAAGCTAAGCAGGGCTCTCATGAAAGAGGCAGAGGGTGTTTATTTCTGTTTGTATCTCTAGCTCCCAGCACCACCTGGCACCCATCTGGCACAAGATAGGCATTCATTTGGTAAAGGGATGAATTAATGAATAAATGAGTAAAACAAACATGAGCCCAGAGGCTGGATGGAGGAAGGCTGTCAACCAGGAAAAAACAACCAAGCACCACCATCAGAAAGGCTCAAAGGCATTGGGTGGGTCCTGGGAAAGGAGAGGAGGGGACAACAGGAAAAGCAGAACTCTGCTCAGTTCATCCCCCCCACTACAGTAACACCCCTAGTAACGCACCCGATGGTAACACCAAAGTGGATAAGACACAAAGTTGGTTCCACAGTGATTGGCTCCCATCCTCCATGCAGCCCAGTTCTCAAAGGGTGGAATCAAGTTCTTTTCCTGGGGCAGGGGAACAGTTAAGGAGGGCCTGGGTTGCTCCTGGGGGCCTTGGGAAGAGATGCCCTCAATCATTTGGGACTTTGAGCTCCTTATATAGTTAGTTGTAAGTTTCACTCTTTATTTCTGTGCTTTATGTGACAAAACAGACTGAAAAAAGTTTTCTATTGACCCAGCATTTGGACAACTGAAGTTTTCAGACCCCACTGCTTGTATGGCAGAAATTCACTGCACATATATTTCCTGTTCCCACCCAGGAATGAGTCCACTATCATGCAGAGCTCAGTGACCTGGGTGACAACTGTGGCTCCTGAGAATATCAGCACTAGGCCACTTTCTCCTTTTGTCTCCCCTCTTGCCTTTCTCTCTCACCACACCTTTTTTTATGTTAGTGCTGTCGAGTTGATAGTGACCCTGTGAACAGCACAGTGGGTCTTTTTGCGCCATGCTCTTAGACAATGCTCTGCTGCGTTAGGGTTTTCACGGCCAATTTTTTCTAAAGTAGATAGCCAGGTCATTCTTAGTCTGTCTTAGTCTGGAAGCTCCACTGAAACCTGTCCACCATGAGGGACCCCACTGGTTTTTGAAATACCAGTGACACAGCTTTCAGCATCAGAGCAACATGTAGCCACCACAGTATGACAACCGACAGACAGGTGGTGTGGTTCCCTGACTGGGAAAGGAATCCGGGCCATGTGGTGAGAGCGCCGAATCTTAACCACAAGACCACCAGGGCTGGCTTCCACCATACCTACCAGCTGTAATTTTATACTGTTTATTTTCCCACCTCCCCTGCTGGGAGGTCAGGGGCTAGATCACCCATCCTGGAAATACAGCCCTGGACCTAGAAAATAAAGGTGTGATCCATGGGGAAAAGTGACTGGCTGCTTGAGCCCTCAGGAAAAGCAGGTAGCAGTAATCATGTGTTAACGTCATCGTCCTCCCTCCATTTTCGTTGGTTCACACGCTGCGTCATTCATTGAAAAACATTAAAACTCACCATCTTCCCTAGAATGAGGCTACGGACTTTAATTACAAGAATCAGGAAAAGCAATTACATTTTAACTATAATAGTTTTTCCTCAAGGAGTCTTACCTCATCTGTTCCAATGCTGTAAAACAACATTTGAAATTTTCTTTCCCAGTGAAGCCAGAGTTGGAAAGTCATTGCATAAAGCTTCAAATGCCCAGGGAGCAGTTCGAGGTCAAAATCGAACACCGTCTTTTTGTGTTACCGTCTACTCTGATTGTTTGCTTTGTTTTCTCTCATTAATGGGTTGGACCAAATAAAACATTCCCCTTGGCTTTGTCCGAAACTGAACTAGAAAATCTCACCAAGTTCATCTCAAAATGGATTCATCCATAATTCCTCCGACCAGAGGGAGACATAATATGATTTTCAAGTGAAAGATATAGAGAATCAGACTTGAAGTCTAAGCTTGGTGTTCCTTGGGGGCATGCGGTAGGTGCTAAGAGCACTCCTAGTCTCTTTCTTACCTTCCTTTGCACAGAAGAAGCTATGTAAAAGGCCATAGATACTTGCTGCTCGGTGCAACTTAATCTGGTACAGGAATGGTCATGTCTTGCAGTGTCTGTGTTGGTAAAACAGCTGTATATTTTGCAGGAAGGCAGCCTTGCACAGGGGTTCTAAACTTCTCTGATGGTAGCTGTGATGTGGGAGAAACAAGTTGGTACAATGCAGTGCTAGTTAAGAGCGTAATAGATTTCCCTCGAAGGAGTTCTGGAGCAAAGCCAGCCTCTTGGGTATGTGCCCTGTGCAGGCACACAGAGCCGGCCCTTAGAAGGACCCCATGCTCGGTTTAATGTGCTACTGTGGCTGCCTGAATATTCTTAATAATTTTTGGACAAGGGGCTCTGCATTTTCATTTTGCACTGGGCAAATTATGTAGCCAGTCCTGCTCTGGAGTCCAACAGAACTGGTTTGAACCCTGATCTTCCCTTATTATTATTACTACTACCAATTTTACTATTGTGCAACTACTCCTACTGCTACCTATCGCTTATTGAACACGTGCCAGGCCCTGCGCTGAGTACTTTCCAGGCATTAATGTATTTAATCCTCACCACAACTCTGTATGCTCGTTACCAGTAGTGCCTTCATTTTACAGATGATAAAACTGAGGCACAGAGAAATTAAGTAACTTTCTAAACTTGCACATGATCCCAAGCAGTTTAAATTCAGAGCCTATGCTCTTAACCACAGTACTATTTTGTCTTACTAGCTTTGTGACTTTGGGTAAGTTACTTAGCCCCTCTAAACCTGAGGTTTCCTAATAGCAAAATGAGAACATAGTGGTAAGAACAGAACCCATCCACTCACACACACAGCTGACACATAGGACTGAAACCACCCTCACTGTCTAGGTAGCATGATTTTGCTATCTTCATTAGCAAACCTGTAGCATGACTTTACTGTCCTAGGACCCTCCTGCCCAAACAAAAAGTTTGATTGTTCATTACAGGAACTTCCTGTAAGACTCATCACTCTTCAGTGGAAAGCGTCCACAGACAGACGCTTTGACTCCCTCCTCTCCACATCCTCACCCTGCCGGTTCCACCAATCCCGGGCAGTCGTATCATGGCACTCACCCAATCCTATCAAGTCGCATGTTGTCAGACCCGCCTTAAAGCAAACTTCTAATTCTCAATCAATTCTGACCTTACCGTCCTCCCTCTGAGACACTGAGATGGAGTTGGTGTTCTCTCTTACTGAGGTAGAGAATAAATGCAGCTTTGTCTTCTCAACAGATTCTGTTGGTGGTATTTGAGGAGCCTGCTTATGACAGCTAGTACAAATCTCAGACTACAGATCCAGGTGTGCATGAAATAGATCTCTTTGCTTCTTTGTGACTCTGTTTCTATATTTGGTCCCCGTATCCCCCAAAGGTGATGGAGACTTACTTTCCATCACTGTTGTGTTGTAGGGGAAGAAAGACTTTTCCTCTACCCTCTTAGGTCCTGTAGCTGGACCTGAGAATTAAACTGACAAAAGGCAGATTATGGAAGAAAAGCATACAAGTTTTATTTGATTTTAATATTTTTGTGTGTAAATGGAGGCCTGTATAAGTGAGAAATGAAGACCTAAGGAAGCAGATAGGCCTGAGAGCTTCTATACCATTTTAACAAAGAATGATAAAGTGTGGTGACAACAAGACAAAGGAAAAAGCGGTTTGGGCTAGGGGTAGGGAAAGGGACTAGGAAATATATGGAGGAAATTAATGGAAGATAAGGGCTATTTTAATAGGTTTGTTTGTACAGATTCATCTCTGTGTCGACTCCCCATTTCTGGGGATAAGAGTGTTCTCCTCTTCCTGGAACAGGGAGGACACCTTTCTACAGGGAATTCATTCCTTGCTCTTAGGTAGAATGCGGGAGGGCAGAGAGCTCTTCCTGCATCTGCTATTTCTCAATTGCCTTCAGCTCAAAATAATCAATATGCCAAAGTCGCATATCTTGGGGTGGTGTGTTCTGATCTTCAGTGTCCTTGCCCATTCATGTTTTCCAGGATCGTGTCCTTGCCCCACACATTACTGAGTGGTAGGGAAGGTCCTACGTGGTTCTCAATCTACTAGAACATCCCTCACCCCCTCTGTCATCAGCCTATTGGTTGGCACAGGTCACCACTAAGACCTCTCCCGTTATCTTTTCTAGGCTGTCCACATCAACTGGCAGCTTGTGACTTCTAAGCCTTCCTTGACCTGGGACTCACTGGAACAGAGTTTAGGGATCTCACTGGGGAAGTTCAATGGCCAATCTGCCTGAGAAGATCACGTGGCCATTCCCCCTCTGGGCTGTGCCTCCTGGGGCCTCTATCAAGGAAACTCTGTGCAGATCCTATGAGCCTTTTCCTCCCAGGTCTTGTCAGTCTAATGCAGGAAAGGAAGTGAGCTCTGGCTGAGCCCAAACTCCTGCAGGACTCAGCATTCCACCTCTGTTCCTTCTGGAGTCCAGGACAACTCCACCCCAAGCCTGCCTTGGCCTCCTCAGTACTAACTGTGGGCTCTTTATGGGTGTGGTCCACCATGAGATTTTTGGTTTTCCGACAAGCAAAGTTATGGACATATGCTTGCATTGCCCCCTGCTAGGAGCTTCCACGTGGGAGAGATGCCTGCTAGACACTGAAATAGAAAGCATTTCTATCTCTTCTTAGTTCACAGGACTCCTCCGGGATTAAGCTTTTGTCTTTAGTCTGTAATCCTGGGAGTCCAGGAGGGCCCTGTGGTGTGTTACTGGGATAGCTCAAGGATTCTTAGCTGTGTATCAATTCTGGGAGGCTTACCTATTGCCAAGCATGGGTGGGGTGGCAGCAGGAAGGGGCATTTGCTCCTCACTACCTTCTGCTACATGGGCTTTTTCTGACCCACCCCGTCTGTCGCTTATCATCTGCCCTCACAGGTGACCATTTCTTTCCCATCTATGCCATGCTTGTGGGTAGAGGAATTGTCCTGCTAATTCCAGAGCACGCCAGGTTGCTAGAATCTGATAGGCTGCCCTAGGCCCTGTCTACCACCAAGTAGTCATTCTGTCTCTGAGATCTTCTCCCAGAGCTCTCAGCAAGCACAGATCTCTAGAACTGGGATCCTCAAACCCACTAATAGAATTTATCACTTCCCTTAGCCCTGGAAAAAAGAATGCTGGGCCCTGTTCTGGTTATTTCTACATAACAAATTATCCCAAAACTTAGTGCCTTAAAACAACCATTTTTTTACGCTCATGAAATCCCTGGGGCAGGAATTCGCCAAAAGCGCATGGGGACAACTTCCCCCTCTCTGTTCCGATGTCCAAGGCCTCAGATGGGCTCAACTTGACAGCTGGGAGCTGGAATCGTCTGGAGGCTTCACTCACATACGTGGTTGTGGATGGCACCTGTCAGCAAGACCTCAGCTAGAGCTGCTGGCCAGAACACCTCCATGCAGCCTCTCTGTGTGACCTGGTCTTCCTCACAGCATGGCTGCTCGGAGCTCCACAGGCCAGTGTCTCAGCTCCCAAGCAGAGCTCCATGCCTTTTAAGAACTACTCTCAGAACCCACATCATGTTATTGCCACCATAGTCTGCAGCCTGCCCAGACTCAAGGGATGGGGACATAGACCCCACTTCTCTTTGGGAAGATTGTCACAGTCACGTTGTAAGGAGAGTATGTGGGATTGGGGACACTGTTGTGACAATTTTTACAAACTATAACCTGCCACATCCTCTCCCTCCAGGACCCTCCAAAGTCTATTCTTGTTTCCCCATCATCTTTTCCTAGTATTTGGGGTAGGGGGGTGGGGAAGGGGGTGCAAAAGAGAATTCCTCTTTTAAAAAAAATCCTCAAACATTTTGGCAATGCCAATAGTCCTCTCCTTTCTCCCACGTCACTGGCTCGTGGAAACCAACACAGAAACGCTCCCCTGATTCCTTTGCGAAGGCTGTGGTCCCTAAATGGCCCACCTATGAGGGAAGTGAAGGAATAGAAGAGTGAACTACCAGAGGGAAAGGTTACTATCCCCAAATATTCTTCCATCACAAGGAAAATAATAAGTATCTCATACACTTGTTGTGAGAATTAAAGTGAGAACCTATGCAAAGCCTTGGCAATCAACTTGTACTTGAACTTGTCTGCCCTTTCTTGGCAGGGACAGCCCCATGCCAGGCATAGCCAAGCAGTGAAGTTGCTGTTGCTGAGCAGGGTTGACTTGAGGAGAGTGAATTAATACAAACTTGGACTTGATGGTGGAGATGACATAACTGCCTGCTTTAAGAGCATCTGGAGAGGGAAATGTTATTTCCTAAGGCCCTTTATGGCTCTAAACTGCCTCTCTGGCTCTCAGAGAGTCCATTCCACTCACCGGCTTCCTGGTGCCCTGAGAGTCACTCTGGCAGCTCTTCATTTCAGACTAGACCGTCTGTGTGAGCTGATGGGGAAGCCTACTTTGGGGCATTTGGCTGGGGTTAGTGCAGACTGAGTGGTACTTTTTCAAATTCAGTGTCTGGGTCCCCAAAGAGTAGAGTTCTTCAAAGCACTCTAGCCTGTGAGGTTACTGCTAAATACCATTCCAGAGGAAAATAAGTGTAGGAATATAAGCAACCTCTGTTGGCAAGGACTCACCTCCCTCCTCCTCAGGTGGGTCAACCTGCAAGAAGGCTGTGGCCATTGGTTGTGTTTGCACAGAGCTCCTGCCTTGAAAGTTTTTGTGGGTAATTTGTTGCCTGCCATGCCAAAGCATCTGTTAATATCTCCTCTGCCCTTTCTTCAGAAAGTAGGAGTCAAGTCAAACTCTCATAATGAAAACAATTTTTCAAAAAATGTGTAGAGAAATTGCTTTGTCATTTACAGTAAAAAGGAAAGTTTGCCCAAATCCTTTCACTGGGTGAGCTTTTACCCTATAGAGCAAGGAAGAGGTATGTAATGGGCTCAGACTCGATTGTTTCTTGTTATCGATGTTGGAAGCAGAAAATGCGACACATTTGTTTCTCTGTGGGTTAGACTATAATGCAACAATTCTCAATTTTTTTGTGTGATCACAGCATTCTTTCTAATACCAAAATGTTTGATGATACATGTGAAGGTGCTGAAAGATGAAAACAATGCAAAAGCAGTCAACAATCTTTGCAGCACAAACATTACCGCAACATCACACTGTGATTGTCCCGTCATCGCCAGCAGCGTGGTGGGTTGGCTGTTTGAACAGAACAGTTGCTGCCTGGACTACCTCTCAAGTACTCTGGGGCCAAGTTCTCCTACGGTCCAGTATGCAGGGGTCCTCTCTTTGGAGGGGACTTGACCATGCTCCCCTTCTCACCTCTTACCTGCTTCACATCACACTGCCCAACCAGCCCAGCTCCTCTTCTGTCTGGCAACACAGCCCTGCTGTGTGAATACTCAGTGGTCGTTAAAGGAGTTATACACACCAATTAAAAATCGATAGCACATTTGTGAAGGGATTCCTGCACATCAATGGAGAACCTCTGGATAATGTGTCCACACAAACCCTTGTTTGAAGTGTTGTCTCTACCTAACCAGCAGATCCTGCTGGCCTGGGTGCCCTCCCCCAACTCGCCACATATCACGACACTTACCATTCTGGATCCCAAGTGCCCTTTTCTCACCTGCCTTTCCCACCAAACCGTCAACTCCTTGAGGAAAGGAATTACGTTTTGCTCGCCAATGTGTTCTCAGTCTCTAGCAAGGAGCCTAGCACATAGTAGGAGTTCAAGTCTAATCCTACAATGGTCCTACTTTGCCACACTGCAAGAGCTGCCTTTTCCTTTTGTAACTGGCAGACACACTTGGGGAGACCTGGTCTCTAATTGTACAACTTTCTATGCTTCCACCCACTCTAGCACATAGCAGATGCACAAAAAAACAAAACAATACAAAAAAATGTTTGTTGAATGAATTAGCTGGAGATATGCTTAAGCCAAGGAGTAAATGGATGCATTCATATTAGTTAGGCAGCCATCTTCTCATAGTCTTTGGGGGCCTCAGTTGGAGGAGGGTGGGGACCTCTTAAGAGAGGAAGAGGGACATAGAAGGCTGGTGGCTGCATTGTGGGGGATGGGAAGGGTCAACAGCCAGAAGCCTTTGGCTCAGAAAATCCCTGAGAGTGCTCATCTCTGAAAGTTTCGAGATTTGCAACTCACTCCGAAGGCTGAGGAATTATTTGGGGCACCAGCTTTATCTAACTTGGCTACCTCCGACTAGGGCTGCCATCAGCCAGATGTGGGCACCAGGGCTTCAACATCCTGCAGTTTTCCTTCCTTCATGATCTTTGTTCTACAATCCCCACCCCACAAGGCTGGGTAGAATTCCCTATTCCACGTGGGCCCCAGAGAATGCTGCTTTCTAACAGAGGAAGGAAGCTCTATTGTATATCCTCCATATGAAATGTTCCCCCATTACAGGATCCAACATTCTATTTCACGAATGCATTTGCCAAATAAAGAAATAGATAACATGGTTGGCCCCAGGAGTTCCAATCAGAAAGCTTCCTCATGTCGAGGAATGCACATCTGTTTTTTCAAATATGTTAGCACATTTTAACTTGAAACCGACATCTGTGCATTATTACATACAAAGTAACTGCCTCATAACCAGGTTTTATTAAAAATCCACAGAGTTGACATCTATTAAATGGGATAGTCACAAAACCGGGGCAATCCAGAGCCCCGATTCTGCTCTGGTTAGAGCCCTGAGGAATATATCACAGTTGGAGCTGCTCTGGTCCCTGCGAACAGTGAGCAGCTGTCGGACAGTGCCAGCCATTTCCCGGCTCGTTCTAGTGCAGAGCCCGGCCTCAAATTGTATTTTGAGGTCTGCAGCTCAGCACACCTAGCAGCCAGTAAGTACTCAACAAATGTTTGTGGAACTAGAGGTAGACCCTCCATTCTATCAGATTCAAGTTGCTAAAAAGAGAGTCTAAAATATATAATTTTACAGTGACAAGGATTTTCACATGTAGGGATTTTCTGGGCACCAGATGAGCTTGTTTGCAACCTTAACAGAATGACATTTTAAAATGAAAATGAAATGGTCTCTGAAGTATTAAGCAAAGCATACCCTGGAATGGCATTCCTGCTCCCTTCACTGGTGTAAGTGACTCTAGGCTCAGCTTGCCGTGTAAGCAACTTGGTCCTACTGGCCTCCTCTAGTTACTCAGTACTGGGTTGCCCTGCGCTCACGCCTGATAAAGAGAAGCCCTTTCTTTTCATATGCACATGCCATCCCAGGAGTGGGGATCCTGACATTTGCAGAGCTGAGGTTAGGGGTTCATTTTCCTAACTTCCCATTCACCTTTTCCTAACTTCTCAGCAGAGCAGCTGTTGGTAGAGAGCGCTCAAGGGGTGGACTGCATTCTCAAGACTGGAAAACATCCTGCCTCGTCTTATCTACATGCTTTCAGTGGAGGGAAAGACTCAGGATCACTTTTGTCTGGACTGCCCAGTGGAGCCAGTAGCGTGATTCTCCTGTGGTTCTTGAAGGTGCTGCATGTCTGGCCAGAGAAGCAGCCTCGGCTGTGCTTCACAGCACTGTGAGCAAAGGGGGGGAAACAATCTGTGCAGCCTGGCTGTGGAGAAGCAGGAACTCCGCACCGGCACTGTGAGAACAGCAACAGTCCTCAGGCTACTAATCTTAGGCATTCGCCCATTGTTCTAGGTTATCAGCCTGCTAGCAGGAACTCCCTACTCCTTGGCTCCACTGACACAATCAGCCCCTGTCACTGTGCCAGCCTTTGGGGGCATATGTGTGTAACCCAAATAAAACCTGCTCACCTCTAGGACTAGTCTCAACGTGGTGTCACATTAAAAATCCCAGTAGTCCTCATATATATATGAAAAAAATTATACACACACACACTTAAAACTTAGTTAAATCTCTTCTCAAACTCAGTTTTTGACAATCCTTTTAAGACATTTTTCTCACTCTCAATCTCAGTCTTCCCTCTTTCTCTACTACATCCCCCAATGTAGACTTCTCTTGCCACCACGCTCTCCCTGTTTGCTTGGCACCAGGCCTCATTGCTCGTGCTCTCCACGCCCCCAACATAGGACCTTCCCACCATGTGAAGTCTTTCTCTAATGATTTTCCCAGTGAGAATTTGCCACTCTGGAATTGCAGTGAATAAAAACGCTCTACTTTTCTATATGTAGATGGATAAGGCCACCCAATCATGCCCCTCCTCAAAGCAGCTTGTCCTCCCATCCAGTTCAGGCTGCCCTTCGGAGCCCATAAGATTTTTCCAAAATCCCAGTCTTAGCAGCTCTGTACCCTTCTTTTAGCAAATATTTTACAGTCCAGAAAGGAGTTTGGGCCTTCTTGCATGGTTGAAAGGACCATCCTAGGTCCTGCTTTTCTTGGATATACGTCCCATGAGTGGGGCACATTGCTACATAAGGGCACTGCCAATGGGCAGAAGTTTAGTGACACCCCAGGGCTGTGTGTCTGAGTCAGGACCCCTCCTCTCTGAAAACTGCCTCTCAGCCACCTTGCTCATTAGTACTGTGGTCAGAACCTTTCTTGAGATCAGTAGCTCTCCTGGGCCTCCTACCACCTCCCCGCTGTGCTTCCAGTCTTTTACTCCAAACCAGAGTGGAACCAGGTGCTGAGCTATAGAGAATTGCCTAATCTTGGTAGATTTCTCAAACTTCCAGCAAAGTATTTCCCAGCTGGGGAGTTTCTTAGTAATAATACTAGCCTTGAGTTTCTTGGTAATAATACTAGCATAAATAAGTGCTTGCTATGGGTCAGGAATTCTTCTAAACTCTTTACATGAAATGTCTCATGCAATCCTTATGGTAATCCAAACAAGGTTTGTTCTATTCTAAAAGTCATATCTTACACCATTTAATAGAAACAGATAATGAGACCCACAGAGATTGACATTGCTCAAAGTCCTTGTTCACTAAATGCTGGACCAGAGACTTGAACCCAGGTTCTCTGACTCTAAATCCTGCATCTTAACCATTATGCTACACTGTCTCAGTCAAATAGTGACCATATCTTGTGAAAGTCATCAGCAAACTAATGGCTGAGCCTGGACCAATAATATACCCTGAAATTATAGTATGCCAGCACTGCTACCTTTCCATGTTGTAATAGAATTATTTCCTTGTGATTTTCTTCCCCTGCTCAACTAAACCATAAGGTCCTGAGGGCAGGGATGTTACTGTAACCACGGCACCAGTTTAAACTGACCCTATCTTATTAACAGAATGTTAAAGTTGCCTTACAGGGGCAGCGAGGCAAAACTGAAGTCATGTAGCAGGAACATGTGCAGAGGGGAAAACTTTGACCTGAAATAACACCCAGAACCAAAGATTCTCCCCCACAGAGCCAAAGCACTGTGACGCAACCCGAACTCAAAAGCTGGACTCTCATCAGAAGCGAGAGGTCTGTTGTCTAGGCAGATCTGGTGTTAAAGCTCCTTTCCACACCTTACCATAAATGTTTAAAGCCCTCCAATCAAAACCAGCCCTGCCAGTGCTTCTGTGTACCAGCCTGTTCTCCCTAACCTCTTAAATTTTGCCCCAAACTCTGGATCAGAGAGCCAGATTTGAGAGCCTTGTCTCCTGTCTCCTTGCTAGTCAACTTTGCAATAAATTCTTTTCTTTTCGCAAAAGCTGGTGCCATTAAGTATTGACTTTTTATGCACATCAGACATAAAAAGACCCTTTTGCTCAGTAACATTTCTAGGTCTTATTCATTGTTGTAGTCCCTGCAGCAGCACAGTCATGGGTACCTAAATTGTGCAGAACTCTGTCTAGTGGTGACTGTGGCAGCCATGGAGTAGACCATTCAGATCTACCTGCAAGAAAGAACTTGCCCTTCAGTTGTGAGGAGTGCAGTTGGCTGACAGCCCTTAGCTGCAGGTGCATAGTGTTGGACATTCCCCAGCCAATGACTGGGCATGGTGAGGGTACCAAGGACTAGTCGTTTCTGTTCAACATGGGGCTCCATTAATGGGCAGTCTTTCCCTGGAGCTCCCCATCAGGATGGATGGAACTTTGTCATACTTGCATCACAGTCCGAGGCTTTCTGGGCCAAATTTGGCTTCCTTCCCCCTTTCTTTTCATGGGGGTCAGGTCAGCATTGCAACCTGAAGACTTTCACTGCCCAGTCTTGCTTTGTCTTCTTTTATCTTTCACAGACTTGTCCCCCAGTAAACCTCTGACATTCCTACTCGGCATCTGCTGCCTGAAGGACCTGAATTGACAGAATCGCCAATCTGATGCTGTGACCACCGAGAAAATGCACCTTTCAGATCTCTTGCTATAGGGAGCATAATTGATTGACAGCATCAGCTGCTATCCTCTAGATCCACTACTGCATTTGTGCTGAGGCAGTAGATGCTGAACAAGGTGGGGCAGTGAGGCAGGAGCCCTTTGAGGGGTGACTGGCTTGGGGACTCCTCAACAGCCTGGCCAAACCATCCTTGAACTGTGCACAAGTCTGAGAATCCTAATCCTTCTTCTGTCCCCCCTCTTCTCCAAAGGTATCAGAGACTTCTCTGGGTCCCTCTCCTTTATCCTTCACAGACATGTCCCCCATAAACCTCTTCTGCTTCTTGGAGAACCTAAACTAACATATGTGGTATCAGGAGCAGGGTTGCCAGATTTAGCAAATAAAAATACAGGATACCCAGCTATATTGGAATTTTAGATAAACAATGAATTTCTTTAACATAAGTATGTCCAGATAGTGCACGAAACATACTTATATTAAAAAAAAAAACTAATTGTTAATCTGAAATTCAGATTCAACTGGGTATTCTGTATTTTATCCAGCAATCCTAGCCAAAGCAACCTGAGAAGACAGGCATTAAGATGAATTCACACACATCCCTATGGGCAAAGAGGACACTGTGCCCCACATACCTGAGCAGTGCACAATTGCTAAAGATTTCATTGGTGGTGACCGGGGAAAATGTCCTGGTAGAGGCAAATGCCCTTGCAGATGTGATGATGTAGGTATTTAAAAGACATGGATGGAACGGTGCCTACAAGGACAGTGGGGTTGGCTGGTTACTGCTACTAGTATCCACCCTCTGCAGAGGGATAATGAGAAACCGAAGGTCATTAACAGTCAGTTAAAGGCTAAATGTGAGAGCCAGAGGGCCTCTTCCGGTAGCTAAAAAGAGGCTCTTCTCTCCTACAGGGGAAGAGCAGACACAGCTAAGGACTGGAGAGTTGGGTCACAGAGCTCCAGAAATGCTTAAATGCTCACTCAAGACAGGTTTGTTATGCTAAGGTCAGGACCCTGCTTGAGAAAATCTGGGACTCTGATATACGGGGTAGGGACATCTGGATGGATGTCTCTGAAGATATTGGCTCTGCAAACCCTTGAACTCTCAGGGGTAAGAGCTAGCACTTCCCCCATGCTAGAAGATGCTGCAGAGGCCTCTCCCCAACAAGGCAACAAGTGACCCCTCACGAGCGGCCCCGATATCTTCTGGCCTAGTTACTAGGTCTATAACTAGAGTTAGATCCCAGCATAACCTGGCTGGGGGTGTGCTAGGCAGGTAAGGGAGGAAAGAGGCTATACACCAAAGGAGCTGTGATAATTAGTTAGTATGTGTGGCAGGAGCCAGGAGAGTGCCCTAAAATTGGATTTTGATGCCTAAATCACCCCATCTGCCTAAATTCACTTCTATTGAGGGACCTCATCAAGAGGCCAGAATGTAAGACTAGGTAAGCAAGAATACATTGACTTGGTGACACTCTCTCAGGATATAGGATTTAATACCCTGGCAAGGACACCATAGGATGAGACAAAGTTGCTGCTAGGGTGGCTCTTAGAAGCCCAGGGAAAGTGATGGTCCATGCTGAGCAAAGTGGAAATGCTTGAATTTCCCTGGCAGTTGTTAGAGGAAGGAATAAAGAGGCTAAGGAAAGCGGGAATGCTGGAATGCATATATTTATTATGTGAGGCCAGAAGACCCACCAGAAGACATACCCTTCACCAAGGCCATCAGGAATGCGCTGGCAAGAGGGGCACCAGCATCATCAGGAAGTTCTGTGGAGGTCTCCTCTGCAGGCCAGGACTTATGTAGACAGGAGAGGTGGTCGCGGAGCTGAGCTTGCTGATAACCACGGGGATCGTGGGGTCCTAAAACCACAGAGGTCAGGTGGTAGCACTTACCTGCCAGAGCCCGGAGGCCTCAATTACTGTATTGACCAGTAAAGTGCGGCAAGCAGCCAAGGGGCTTGACCCACAAGATGAAGATGCTTTACAGAGCATGATGTCCTTGGGGGAAAAATAGATAGACAGCCAATAAGAATGCTGTTTAACAACCAGAGAAAGAATGAAGGGCAGGAGGCTGAGGACACCCCAATAAACAGCCACAATCCCTTGCTCAATTCCAAGACCTGAGCAATTTTCAGACCTAGTACCCACTGACTAAAGAAGGGGCTGCATCCCTAGAAAGGAAGGACATTGCAACACATGGCAAGGATATCCCATGGCAGTTCCTCCTGTCTTTCCCCAAAGTGACCTATGGCCATTTGAGTAACTGGACTCTGGGCAAAGGAAACTACCCAGACATTTCAATGACTCTTAGACACAGATCTGACTTGACACTGATACCTGGAAATGCAACGTCATCATGGCGCCCTGTTAGAGTGAGGGCTTACAGAGGCCAGGTAACACACGGAGACCAGGCTATGTCTAGCTTATTGTGGACCCACAGGTCTGTGGTGGTCATTCCCGCAGACCTTGAATGTGTAATTGGAATGGATATACTTGGCAGTTGGAGTAACCTCCACATTGGATCCTTGGGACTGTGGATTAAGAGTTCTCAGAGTAGGGACGGCCAAGTGGAAACCCCTCCCCATGGACCAAGATCATGAATCAAAAAATATCACACCCCAGGGCATAAGGTGGAGATTGGTGCCACTATTAAAGGAAAGAATAGTTTCACGTAACCCTGGATTGGTCCCACCTCCCCGAGTACATTAAATCACCTGGGTAAGTGCAGGTATGGGATATTTCCACTTGCAGCCAGTCCCGACCCAGATCCAGAGGACCCCCTTCACTGTGGCTGCCAACACCCTACAAGCTGATTTTGTTAAAAATAGTAAAATAATCCTCTTAAGTATATAAAATAGGATTCCTTAATGCAGGTAGTAATTTGAGTTTCCTAAACAGACAATTTTTTTTAGTGCAGAAGACTTTCAGAAGGTTTACAAAGACATTTAATTCTATTATCCCAAAGATTTCAATCTTTGTCCCAAAGATCCCACAAGGAAAAGATAAAATATACTTTTTACACAAGCTTAATTGGCCTGAAATGATTATTAGAAAGGTCATATACTTCCATTTACTAAATGTTCTCTGTGGACAAGCTGACCTGTGAATTTCTCTCTCTGAAGATACAGACAAAATTAAATGTTTTATTGAACTGAGTTAAAGACGGCTTCATAATCAGGGAAGAGAGATTCATAAAGGCTTTTATTGCACGTGACTTGCCAACGTGTAACTTTTCTAAGATTGATTTTTCAGAGGCATTAGATTTTATTGAGGCAAAGCAAACTGAACAAAATTCTTACCCCTACCTCTTGGAAAAAGCCAGACCTCTGTAGCTAGTTGATCTGGAAGTGGAAATTTATACTACAATTCTCCACAGTTAAGCGCATAGTAATATAATCTCTAGTGTACCTTGCCCTGCTAAAAAGCCATCAAAAGTAAATACATAAAGATGAAAGAGTACACAGTTAAGAATTTTCAACATTGTCAATACAATTTATGACCAAAACCAATGAAATTAAGGTTCTGCACTAGCTGATGCTTTTGGATGTAATAAATAAAAGAAAATTCCATTTTCACATAAATCTCCTTTCTCCAGAAAGACAAGGCATATAGACTGTACTTAGAACACCCCTGGGTGGTGGCAGATAGAGTCATGCAACAGGTTGGGAAGTGAGAGGTTAAAGGAAGGTGCAGTCAACTCTCCCTTGGACATCTCTTAAAACAGGAACAAGTTAACATTTTTCTAAATGCATTAGAAACTCAAAGGCAAGAGGACGATTCAAGTCTCCTCCTGTGCCTCCACAGTGTCACAATGCTGCCAGAGTCACCCTCAGAGCATTCACTCAACAGCATTTACTGAGTGCCAG
This sequence comes from Ceratotherium simum simum, assembly GCF_057802395.1. Classification (NCBI taxonomy): domain Eukaryota; kingdom Metazoa; phylum Chordata; class Mammalia; order Perissodactyla; family Rhinocerotidae; genus Ceratotherium; species Ceratotherium simum. Next base: position 32,183,137 of record NC_141918.1, on the reverse strand, counting down.
CTGGGGGACTCAGGGCTTGGGAGATGAGTGGACTTGGCTCTGCTCTCACAATGCTCAGTCTTCTTGGGGAGACAGACATGTAACACACTCTACAGAACAGCCTGGTAAGTGCTATAAGAAGCCAGGAGGTTGTGAACACCCAGAGGAGAATGTCCAACCAAGACACTATCTTCAAGACTCTCAATAGGTCCCAACTGTTCACAGGTTAACACCGAGGCCTGTAATCCCTCAGCAGAGTAGTTCTCAAAATGTGGCTTGTGGACCCCTGGGAGTTCCTGAGACTCCTTCAGAGAGTTGGCCAGGTCAAACTGTTTTCATAATGATACTAAGATATTATTTGCCTTTTTCATTGTGTTGACATTGGCACCGATGGTGCAAAAGCAATGGAGGTGAAGCTCTGGACCCCGAGCACAAATCAAGGCAGGGACACCACGGCACCAGCAGTAGAGCGTGCTTCATCACCACACACTCAGTACACAACCAGTTTCACTTAGGAGTGTCCCTGATCAAGCAGAAAAATGATTAATTTTACTAAATCTCCCCCTCGAGTACAGTCTTTGAGGTATTCTATGTGATGATATGGGAAGTCCACCTAAAGCACTTCAGCTGCAGACCAAGTACAATGGTGACCTTGAGGAGTATTGCGGTCGTGTGAGTTGTGAGCTGAACTAGCCACTCTTTTCGTGGAAGATCATTTTTACTTGAAAGAAGGACAGTCAGACAAACTATAGTTACCAGAACTGGGTATTTGGCAGGCTTTTTCTTGAAAATGAACAAAGGGAGCCTGCTGTCATTACATGGAAAACTGGCAGTATTTGTTGCCAGTGATAAAATTTGAGCTTTCAAGCAAACAGAATTTTGGAAAACTTGTATCCACCACTATGAACTTGGCAGTTTCCCAATGATTAAAATCTTTTCTAGAGGATCTGTTGACTATAAACGAACATGTCAATATTTGGAAGATCTGCCTAACTCAGTGAACCAGTACTTTCCAAATCACCAATGTGTGGTGTTACACAATGAAGCTTGGGTAATAGATCCATTCTAAGTGCGAGATAGACCAGTGGATTTTAATGTCACAGACTGAAAAGTTCATTGATACAGTTTCAAATTCCACAGTGCAACTAAACTTTAAGAAACTCCCACTTACTGAGTGTTCCTCTAGTAAAAAAGAATAACCACAATTATCTAAAAAGACTACTAAAATACTCCTCCTTTTTCTAACTTTGTATCCGTGTGAAAATGGATTTCCTTCATATGCTTTAACCAAAACAACATATCAAAACAGACTGAACGCAGAAGATTCAAGAATCCAGCTGCCTTTTATCAAGTCAGATACAAAAAGATTTGAAAATGTAAAATAATGCCAATCTTCATTAAATTTTTTTTGTCGTGAAAGTTACTTTTCATAAAAATACTGTTTTTGATAATGTGATGGGTTTATTATTTTTTTGTTTTGTAAAAGTTAATTTTCCATAAAAAATATTCTGTTTACGTTAACATGGGATGGATTTATTATTGTTATTTTTTTACAGTATTAATAAATATTTTAAAGTTATCAGTTTCAGTTTCTAAATGTGGTAAATATTGATAGACAGGACCCATATAAACAAAAGCTAATGGGGTCTTCAATAATTTTTAAGATTGTAATGGGGTTCTGAGAGCAAAAAGTTTGATAACCACTGTATTAGCCCCAGGCCCTTCACAATCTCACCTGACCTGCCTTTCCAACTTTATTTCCCAACCTTCCCCTTTCCATCATCTCCCCCTCCCCGCACCACCATCCCATGTCCAGCTATGCCTAATGACCTTCCGGCCCCCCAGACAGGCTATACTCTTTACTTCCACCATTCTTTTGAATGCCCTCTCTGCTACCCTGTGTGTCAAGTTTCTACTCATTCTCTTAAAACTAAGTTCAGGAAAAATTTCCCTCATTACCCTAGAAAGTTAGTTATACCCTCCTGGGGGCTTCAGGGGCTTTGTGCAGAGCTGGGATCTTGAGAAATCATTTTGCATGAGATTGTTTACACATCTGTCTTTCCCTCTGTATCGCAGGCTCCTCAGGGCAAGGAACAGCCTTCCTCATCCTTCACTCATGAAACTCCAGCAGCTAGCATGGCTCCAAGCACAGCGCTGATGCTGAACAAATTCAAGAAAAGGAGGAACAGAGGAGAGAAATTTCATCTCACTCTCCTGCCCTGACCTAATGACTCTGGGGCAGAGGGAGGGATCATGGTGGGTGGCGTGGAGGGACACTCCTCAGAAAAGGGATATGCTAGACAAAACAGCAAGTGCAGACTCGAAAGCTAGCTCCCCAGGACACACACAAACCTTCTTCCTTCCCCCATACACTTCCAGAAATGTCTTCTAACATAAGCCAGAGATCCCCACACACAAATTTAAGCAGGTACTCCCTCCTTACAGGAAACCACCGAGTCCTACCCAGCTAACGTAGCCAGAGGGATGTCACGATGCCCTTGTTCCCTGAGCGCAGGATCTTTGGGCTGCACCTGTCTTAGATATTCTGCCACCTGGGACCAGATGGTAAATTTAATCACCAGCCCAACCACCTCTAAAGTACAATGATTTGGGGGCAAGGAGAAGGACAAGGGAAGAGGAGAAAACTTTGTTTTTAAGTCATAATTCCCATTTTAAAAGGAAAAATGATGGTCTTAGGGGAGAGTTGGAATGATTTGCTTTTTAGCAGCAAAGAAAATGCAGATGGAGGCCCTTTCCTTGTTCCTGCCAACTAACCTTGAGGCAACAGTCTTTGTGATCCTCTCCCCATTATCCATGCCACGTTCCTCTTGCTTTTGACCAGCATCTTGGCTGCTGCCTAGTTTAGCAAATCCTATTTCCCAGTCCTTCCCTTTCTCTATAAACGAATGCAAGTGGTTTAGTTTTGTAATTTTCTTTGTGAAAAACGTCATCTTCAACTACCGAGGATCAATTCAGACTACGATTTTTATTTACCAATTGGATGCCAATTACATCAGAGTCCACTCAGATGAATGTATGAAGAAATGAACCCATAAAAATATTTGTGTGTGGGGAGGAGTTGAATGACAGCTCACTATTCTTTATTAGTAAATGGCCCTCCAGCTTCTGAAAATGAAAAGGGGACTCAAGAGTCTATTGAGAAAAGCTGCTCGTGTGCAGATAGAGAAACCCAACCGATGCTAGGAACCCATCAGCACATGTGCAGTTTCCAAAATAACCCATCACCTCTTCCAAAGGCAGCGAATTAAGTCTTAATAAGGAAGTAAAATAGATCATTCTCCTTCAATAAAGGATTCATTTAACCAGAGCAATCATCAGCGCTATTGTTTGTCAGGCAGGAGAGATTCTGAAAAGCAGTATTTATATCAACAGAACAAATAAAAAACGCCAGGGGGGCAAATCAGAAAAAGGAAATGTATCTTTAAACTGATTTTAAAAGACCAAAACGTGATTTCAAGAAAAGCATGTTCGGGACATTAGGACACCTTCTTCTCTGGCCACTCGCAGTGGTTTCATTCTGACCAGCCAACCCCAAGGGCACCTGTGAGGCACATTGTTTTCCAAAAGGAGAAATCACTTCTGACCCAGCACCTGGTAGATTCTAAGAAGGTGAAAACTCACCGAGTTGGGAAAAAAAGCTTTACAGTGAAACATAAGATATAGGATGTTTTTTGAACTCTCCACCCACAGAAATCCAACTAAAGTTGGAATCTCATATTCAAGTGGCAACTAATTTATTCACATGTAAGTGAAGAACAAAGTCTATCTGAATTCTGAGAGGAGTCATTTGTCTATGGAGAAATGGATTTCACATAAAGTAATTTCAATCTGGATCCACAAAAGCTAAAATTAAAGTTAAAATCTTCTGAGGCCAGCTCACAGTCAGTGGATTTTGCCTCATGACAAAAGAATGATCTTTCAGGCCAGACCATTTGTGCAGTAGATGCTTCCAGCCTTCCCAAAAGCATGACAGCTGTGCGCAAGCTGGAAAAATCCAACCAAGACCAAAGCACTTCTAGGTTTGACAAAATGGGACGTGCCTTCCTCTGTTTTAGTGTCTTGATTTATATAAAGTGGCTTTAAGAAAGCATGTCTCCCCCACAATCACACACACACTCCTAGGAGGTCACACTGTATTTTAATGTGAACGTTTTCACTTTGCTCTTAGGTACGATAACATGGTCAACAAAATTTTATTTTGTAGGATGTCGTCATTATTTGCTGATATTTCATTTTATGATTTACTGTTTCAAGGTTCATTCAGATTGTTTGATTTAAAAAATTAAAATCTACAAGGCCAAGATGAAGTAAGAGGGTTTCTCCTTTTCAGTGACTAGGGCATGGTCAGTGGAAACGTGGCCTTGTTCTGAGATGATGCTCAGGTGCCAGGTTAGCAAGTGGTGGTGATTACACATTATCAGTGATCTTATTAAGCTATATTTAGTGAATATTTACTATGTGACAGACACCATGCCCAATGCTTTATAGGTATTATCTTATTTCTCTCAACAATGCTCTATACTAGAGGAGAAAATGGAGGCTTAGAGACACTGAGTGATTGCTCAGAGTCCCACAGCCACTTGATGGGATGGGGCACAGCTCATGTTCACAGCTAATGTAAACCATTACATGTTTCTTCCCTTCGCGTCTGAAAATTAGAGAAGCGTCTCTACTTTCTAACACATACTCGCTTTTTAGTGTTTTCATATATACATTCACTTTGTTTACATGCTCCCTGAGGTCATTAATCTCTTTCTAGAGGCTAAATGTTATATCCACTTTGCTATCAATTTGTAAGGCCTTCCTTATACAGCTAAAGTTGATGTAATCTGAATGAATGGCAAAATTAATAGTTCAGATACCATCTTGTAATGTCAAAATCGTGTTAATCATGTTTAAGCAGCTGCCTTAAATCGAGAACACCAGGGTGTTTGTAGTAAAAACACTGTCGTTGCCACCACAACTAACCACCACCATTGCATCAACAGCAACTATCTATTTACTGAACATCCTTTATTAGCTAGGAACCATGGCTACATGGTTCACATACATTACCTCTAACCTTCACAATACACCAACAAAGTAGGCATTATTATCCTTACTTTACAGCTAAAGAAAGTTACGAAAGAAGACCTAGATTCCAGGTATTCACAAAGACTTCATTCTTATCATAAGGAGATGGATCCCAAGAAGCCATGTTAAACATAAACTTTAAAAATGAAGATCAGTGCTTGATCTATAACTTGACACCTCCCCAGCAACTTGGGATAATGCTTTGACTTAGGAAGACTCGGTTGAGATCTCGCACACAGTAGCAAGCTATAGTGGTAAATATCTAAACAGGGCCAACACAAATTTCCTCTTACCTATTATTTTGTCATTCTCTAATCCTGGTTTTATGATGGCATCAATCAAAAATGTTTGTTAATTAGGGTTTTAATTTTTATCTGCAATGTAGAACCTTCCATAGAACCCTAGAATCTTGGCCTTGGAGATACCTTACAGGTCATTTAACCTGATCAGTTTTCCTTCTCCCATTAGATCGCTTGGTTTTCTTCTCTATTTTATTTATGAAGAGGGAGAACTGAGACAACTTGTAAAAAAAAAAAAATGCATAGACATAATGAGATCAAATCATTTGTGTTAAACTGTCAGAAAATGCAGAAAGTTGTCCATGTTATGTTTGACTATATGGACAACAAACCATATGTGCACATGATGAGTCAACCCTGACCGGACATGTCAAATCATGTAACACAACTGCCCACCACAAAAGTTACACAGACTAACAAATTTTTAATGTTTTATTTTGATATAATTTCATATTTATAGAAAAATTATAAGAATAGCTCAAAGAACTCCTGTTTACTCTTTCTCAGATTTGCCAATTATTAATATTTTGCTCCATTTGTTCTTTTTCCCTGAACCTTGGAGAGCACTTTGTTGACATCTTCTTTCTTTAATCCATAAATATTTCAGTGTTTATTTCCTAAGAGCTGGGGCTTTCAAAGTAATAAATTTTTAATCAAAACACAAAGCTAACAAAAACTCTCAGAATAAATAAAAAAAATACGTTAACTACAAAGAGAAATACTCTGACTTCATTTTGCACAAGAGGAATTTTTTGGCTTGTTTTGCTTACTGTGATGCTCCCAGACCCTACGTAATGCCTGGCACACAGCAGGTGCTCAATAAATACCTGTTAAGTTATTTTCTTAATGTGATGGTTTGATACCATATTGACCGCATTTCTAAATAAAGTATTTCTAAAATAAAACAAAGGCAATGACAGTAAAATAGTCAGTCATTTCTTTATTACCTATAATTTGTAATTTGCCAGTTACAAAAAGAGGAAAAACCTTCAGATGTAAAGGACTGACAGGAAATTAAAATGAGACAAAACAGATTAAAACATAAGGAAACTGTCTTGTTGGCCCCGCTCAGGGCCACCAGGGGACCTGCTCCCCCCTCACAGGTAGCGGTTTCTGATGTATTCTCGGTACATGGAGGTGTCTTCTTTCCCGAGGGGCTGCATGATACCTTGACTGGCCTGGATGTGGGCTTGGAAGATCTCTGTAGATTTTCTGTCTACTCTTGGAGGCTGAACTTCATAGATGTTGTCTTGTGAGAAAGCTGAGATGGGCATTCTATAAAGAGAAGAGAAGAGAGGGCTACATGAAAGAAAATAAAGTGAAGGAACACAGGGAGCTGTGGTCTCGTGTCCAAGAGCTGCTGACCTTGAACGTGAGGGGTTAGTCGTAACAAGTGGCTGCAGTGCCCTCCCCTGTCCTCTCTCGCTGGTTTCCTCCTCTGCCTGGAGGACAGCTGGAGTAGCATCTGCCCACGGAGCCTTCCCTGAAGCGCAGACCAGGCAGGCGCCCCTCCTCTGTTCCTGCAGCCCCGGGGACACCCACGTCTGTGCACCCATCTGCCTCCCTCATATGACTGGAGGAACTTTAGGTGGGGGCCATACAGACTTATTGCTCCTTGGCACAGGGCAGGCACTCAATCTTTTCTTGTATATTGATTTTGTATCCTGCAACTTGACTGAACTTGTTTATTAGTTCTATCAGTTATCAACAGCATTTAAAAGGAAGATTTAGCAGGAATCAAAAGTAGGGGAGGCTAATAATTCCTACCCCACGCATTGAGGAGAGGAGTAAATGAGTTTACATGTGTAAAGTGTTCACTTACCATAGTGCCTGGCACACTATACATACCCAATAAATGTGAACTGTTGTCAACAACTACAGGTGTGTAATTCCTCATCTGCAATTCTGAAATCCTAAAAGCTGTAATAACCAAACATTACTTTGCTGGTAAAACCTGACCCAATGGAACTCATTTGGTGGCACATCCTAACCTCAACTGACAATATTCATCCCACTTCATGTGAATATTAACGTGTTTAATTATCAGACAAGGCCTCAGATCATGCTGGGGATGTTATTAGAGGGAGTATGTACCATCTTGTTCTGCTAACACCCCCAAAATTCTGAATTCTGAAACACATCTGGCCTCAGGCTTTGGATGAGGGATTGTGGCTCTGCAATAGGCACTTCCTTCCTTTCTGGGGTGATTTGAAAAGCACCCCAGAGTTTCTCTACTCAAAAACATCCCTCCATTCCCACCCCACCTAGCCTGCCATAGTGCTGGAGATTTGGGGAAGGTGCTGTCTCCAGAAAGTCCTTGTCAAAATGCAGCTAGTGTCTGACACACCCTCTACATCAAAGATTGAGCACCTACTAGTTATGACATCCTTAGCTGGGGGCAGGCCCTCAAGGGATGAGTCAACGAAGTGAGGCGTGATGCAGAGTGAGTAGGTGTGTAGAGTGTGCGTGGAAGGTCAAGAGGAGGCCACTGATAGGGGAGGATGGTAAACTAAAAAGGCATTGTGAGGGATTGTGGGTACAATGACTACACACTCCACCACTTAGCCCAGGGCTGGCCCTGCGAGGTGGAGGGCAGTTCTCCACACCAGGGCACCAACGGAACACAGAGAGAGAAGATCTGGAGAATCTATTCTGCTGGGCTGGGACCTAGCCTTGCTCATGTGTATTACCAGAGGAATCAGGAAGGCACCCTGGAGGCCTGGCTGTTTGGTTACCTGGGACCCTGGAGCAGGGGGAGATTCCCTGCTGTCAGAAGCAGAACTGGACCTCAGACCCGGCTAGGTCTGAACTTGGAATGTCAACATTTTGAGGGACACTCAGAAGTGCAGACACACAAGGAAAGACAGGAGTTGTACAGTAACACTTCCCATCCTCATGGGATGTGTTACAATTAAACATGGGTCTTTCTTACTCTCCCAGAAAACAGTCAAGGCAGCTCACTGTACTTTGCCTTTATCTAGAACACTAACACATTCTCCCATGCCTGGAGACTCTGCATTAAACTGCATTAAAATAAAATATAGCTGGAGGTGGAATATTCTTTCTGGAAGACAACTTCAATTGTTTTCACCTCAGGGTAATATATTTCAACTCAAATTTAGTACAAAATTTATGAAATACTCCCACTTTCTGAAAGCACTCTAATAATTTCACATAATCTTTGAATGTATCTTTATTTAAGTAAACAGAAAAAAAAGGATAAAGTGATTTATTCAAAGTTAAGAAAATTAAAGACAAGGTGAAAGAATCCTGAGATGTCTGAATCTCAATTTGTAGGCCAGCCCGGCAGCAGCGCTTTTCTTCAAAATACAAAAATTATGGTTATTCTAACGTCTGTGGCTAACGCAGCATAATGGTGAATGGTTAGGATGACTAATATATGAACTCTTCTTCTCAATTTTCCCTCACAAAAACATAGCAACTCTACAGTCATTTACATACTTCACAGTGAGATGCTTGAATTCTTTGATGGTTGATAATATTCAGGGTCAACCATTTTAACCTGAACCTTTATAAAGGAGGCTCCATTAGCATTTTTAGAGACTGTCATCAGAGCCGGCCATAGCAACTCCTCCTGAACCACACCATCTACACCCTTCTCCTATCTTCCCCTTCTCCAATCCCTTTTACATATATTATCTTACTTAATTTTCATACCCATCTTGGAGGCAGGAAGCACAGAGATTATACACTCCATTTTACAGATGAGATGTTTAAAGTTAATTTTAAAATGGGACTAATGGTTTCCGTCCTGTATTTGAAGCCAGACCTCTGCCCAGAACCCTGGGTGCATTAATGAAGACCTCCCCGGCAAGGATCACACCAGACATCCAATGGATGTAGGAAGATACCACCTGGGAACTAAACCTTAATGCAGCTGAGAAAGGGAGAATGCCAAGTCACCACGTCATTGTCGTATCCTTCAGAGGCCTCAGCTGAATACAGAGGTGGGCAAGCTGTGGGAGGTAACGGGACCAGGGCCCAGCAACTGCCCAATGATGTAGGGCCGGGACAACCACAAATGGGGCCACAGACCAGCCATTTCCACCTAGTGTCTTGGGTTCCTTATCAGTAAATCAGTCAGGAGTCCTCACCCCACTTCTTGGTAATCTGCTTCGCTGCCACGTGGAGTAATGGGAAACCATTACAAACACTCTAAATATGAAATGTCAAGCATCAGCCTTAAATGGTATCAGACAGAGTAGCAGGTGGGTTTAGGGTTCCAACACCACCTCACTATGGTATCAAAACAGTGTAGGGAGAAGATGCATCAACTACCCCTTTGTCCTTTTTATTCTTCTGGATCAAAGTCTATTTTAACTAACAAAATTGCAATGTTAAAATGATTATCACTGGATTTGGGCCAGAAAGAAGCTTAAGCCATACCCAATATTGTTGGCATGATCAGAAAAAGGAGCAGGAAGAAACGGATTCACCAAGAAACCTTTGTTTCCTCATTCTCCTCAGACACCAAGAAGCCAGTCACAATGAGCTCCTCATCCTCCACGGCAGTGCTTCTCTCCCCAGACCAGCAGCATCAGCAGCACCTGGGAACTTGGTAGAACTATAAATTCCCAGGTCCCACCCTAGACCTGCTGAATCAGAAGCTCTGAGGGTGGGGCCCAGCAAAGGTGTTTAACAAGTCCTCCAGGTGATTTGGATACAGGCTAAAGTTTGAGAATCTTTGGTTTAAGGAAACCAAAATGTACCTTAAATGCTAAATAAGATCTTATTTGTGGTCAATCAGCAGCACTGACATTTTTAAACAGGAACTTTCTTTTTTTTTTTTTTTTGCTGAGGAAGATTTGCCCTGAGCTAACATCTATCATCAATCTTCTTTTTGCTGAGGAAGAGTCACCCTGAGCTAACATCTGTTGCCCATCTTCCTCTATTTTGTATGTGAGCTGCTGCCACAGCATGGCCAGTGACAGATGAGTGGTGTACGTCTGTGCCCTGGAACCAAACACGGGCCACCAAAGTGGAGCACGCTGCACCTAACCACTAGGCAGCGGGGGCTGGCCCAGGAACTTTCTTTTTAAATGATATACGTAACCACTAACCCTACATTGAGAAGGCATAATTGAACATTTAATTGTAAAGCTATGAGCAGCAATATTAGATCCACCACACATTTCCTAATGAGGAGACACTTTTGATTTCCCCATTGGCTGACACATTTCCAAAGTGGGAAAGAAATACAAAATCTTCCAAGACCCTCACAGGGCCGCTGGCCAGCACCCTGTCTCTGAGGGCACTGGAAGGAGACAGAGGTAAACCCAATAACACTTCCAGTACTGCGTGGAATGGTCTTTTTATTAGCTTAGATGGCATCTGTTTCTGGATGAAAAGCCCGGTATTTAAACACTAAATGATGTGGAAATTGAGACTACTTTCTTTTATTCATTCCTGCAGAGAGAGCTGGCTTATTACTGCACTTTCATGGTGGAAAGAACACTTCCACATTTCTCTCCTGGCCATAAACAGAGGGAATGTTTTGTTTTTTTTTTTTTCCCCAGCTTCTCCTCATAGCCCCCAAAGAGATAAGACCTATTGCCTCCAATTCAAATGCTAGTAGTATTTCTGGAGATAAAATATTATAATTACAAATTTTCAGGCTCATTTCTTTTCATCTACAAAACCTAGTTGCATCTTCAAGGAGGGCTGGGTATTTCCCCTCAAGGAATGTTACAGTCATATTTAGAATAATTTATTTGCCAGCTCATTTATGGGCTGCTTAACCCATACTGCTCGGTGCACTCAAACACGGAGGACGGATGACAGCCTTAACCACAGCTCCCCTGCACAGAAGAGAAGCACTTCAGGCAGAAATTCATTAGACACACTGCATGTTTATAAAGAAAATGCTTACTGGTGACCTTTTATGCTCTTTTTAAAATGTAATATTACTCACTTGGTTATAATATGACCATGTCTGATAATTGTATCTCACATTTGAATGCACAACTAATATTTGAGACCCTTTTAAAGTTTGATTCCTGTTGAGGCTTTTTTTCTGACTAATATATTGAGTCCCCAATAAACATATGTTGGTTTGACAAGAAAATATTAAATCGGTCAGATTGAAATGTCTTCTGAATTTAGTAACATCATGATGATTCGCGGTTGGTGATAGAAAAACTAGATGATATTTGCATAATTTCAATAGTTTTATATATGTGATACTTTTCCATATGTTAAAATCCTATGCTTTTTCCATGATTAGCATTTTGGCGTTCATCAAACCCTATGTGGCGCTTCCAGAAAATTTAGGGATGGTTCTAGTCACAGACTATATTTCCCTTCCCAGTGATCCCTTCTGCTGCTACCACAAGCTCCAAGTCTTTTTTCCCAAAGTGGTTGTTTTCCCAAATGATTGTTGGTCATGACTGAGTCACGGAATCAAAAGAATATTATACCCAAAGAGGGCTTTACAGAAGACTTGGACCAAACCCCTTATTTGAAGACCATGGTCATCATTAGGTCCTTTCTCCCATTACTTCCTCTACTTTCTGGAAGAAACTACAACTAGGGCAGGTGCAAATCGATCAGATGCTCTGGTCTCTGGAGCGAAAGCTCAGCAAACGCCTTAAGAGCACTAGCCCTTGATGATTATTCCATTTGTCTTTCTGCTGGTTTTGTAATTTCTATTAGGAAATAATAGCCCTTATCACCTAACTGGCAGAGGGGTCTATGGTACACATCGCTGAGAAATGATTTTCTCTCTTTCTAGCCTTTAATTTTGCTCAGACCTCTAGCCCTCAGCTTGTGGATGCCACTCTAACATTGTTCGTGACCGTCCACTGCTTCTCTTTAGTCCCCTTATCAGGCTGTTTGTATCTTTCCAACAAGGTACTCAGACATTGAAGCCTAGTCATGAATCTATTCTTCCCAGATGATACAGTAAGAATGCATTTGCCTCTTTCTGTTAAAAAAAAAAATCAAGATAATGCTGCCTATTACTCACACTCTGTGCATAAATATAGACACCTGAGTCCAAAATGTAGCTCCCAAACTGCACTTGTCCAATATGGTAGCCACTGGCTACATGTGGCTATTTAAATGTGTATTTAAATTAATTAAAATTAGAATTTAAAAATTAGTTCCTCAGTAGCACTGGCCACGTTTCAAGTACCTGATGGTCACATGCAGCTAATGGCCACTGGATTAGACAGTGTAAACACAGAACATTTCCATCATTATAGAAAGTTCTATTGGACAGACTGTTTTAGAACTTCTTTCCTGTTATTATTTCCTCAGAAATTCTGGGTAATTTTATGGCTTTCTAAACCCATTACCCTAATATAATATGTCTCTACATGGCATTTATCACTATCTGACCATCTATTTACATGTTTATATACCTACTAGGATGTGAACTCCATTTCGATCATCTCTTTATCCCCAACGCCCAGAAGAGCATCTGGCATAGAGTAAGTACTCAATAATTATTCACTGAATGAATGAATGATGTCTGGTTAAGGAATAAGATTTTACCTTGGGTTTCTAAATTCAGAACCTGAATTCAGTGTGATTTGGATTACTCCAGACAATAGAGAAGCTAGGAGTTCCCCTCAGAAGCCTTGCTCTTAAGTTCCTTTCCTCAGATAACCCAAGGAGGGACAAGGAAACTGAGGGGAAGCTGGAGTGCTTTCTAGGTGGGTAAAGCTATCAAAGCGGCTCAGAAAACAAGGGTAAGGCAGGAGGGGTGTGTTCTCATTCCTCTTTAGAGGTGAGAAAACAGTGACTCAGACAGATGAACAAATTTACCACATGGGCTGAAATCAAGAGGAACGTGTCAATCTTTAAATCACCTCTAATAAAACAAAACAAAAGGCAAAATACATTCCTATATTCTGGAATCTTAGATAGCAGGCTCTGCCTGTATTTACTTTTACATACCCTGTCACGCCAATCTCAATGTTGGAAATATGCCTGAGCACTCAGTATTATTTGCTGCCTCGCCCTCTAGAGCACTTTCAGGTGTCTTTGGTAGATACATACGATATCACAGAGTAAAGGTGGCAGGCTTGAGGGGCAAGCACTTATCCATATATTGGGAAATTAAACTATGTTATTCGCTGCTGATGACATTCTAAACATCACCAAGGTAAAGAATAAATTAATTTCCTTTTTATTCCTGCTAAAAGGCAGCAATATTATTATACACACAAAATTCTATGAATCTAATACATGATTCCCAACAAAGTCCAATTATTTCAGTCTTATTATGCCATCGAGAGCTAATGAAGATGACACAGAATAGTGAACAAATCTGCTTCCTTCAAATCTAAACATTTCCAAATTCTTTTAATAGCTGCTACTATAATGGGATGACTGGACTGTCCTCCAGCAGAGACACTAAAAGGGAGGCTGGAAATCTCACAGGCAGATTAAAATTCATTAAAGAGAAGAGGATAACAATGCCAGGCCCTAAACAACCCACCATTAGAAGGAGCAAAGGAGGTGATGAGAAGGAAGTGAAGAATATAATCTGTGATGATGGAACACAAAATGTGTAATCTCACAGACCAGGGGTACAGAATGCTCTATCTGTATATAAGCCCCTTCAAAGGCCCAGCAATAGGGAATCTCAACTCCTTAGAGTAGACTAGGTCTTTAGAGATTTTGATAGGAGAGGAGTAGGTGGCATTTTGGTTATGGAGAGAGCATGAGGACAGCAAAACCCTTATTGTGTGTGTTCCTCAAATACTTATCTGCCTTCAACCTGCTAGGAAGCCATGTCAATGACAGGCCAACCAGAAAGGCACTGTAGCCTGACAAAAGTTGAGGATTTTATGCCTAAGCCTAAGCAACATCAACAACACAGCACGATTATTTATAGAACACAATGACCTTAATATAGCTCAAAAAATTTATGCATTTGTAATGCCTAAGGCTGCTAAACTCTATCTTTTGAAGACTCATTTGTCATTTTTCATCAAATCGACTAGATGAAAATATAGCACATGTATGTGTAGACACACACACGCTATGTATACAGACATAATATTTATATATAATGTATATTTATGCTTATATACACATATACGTATTCTTTAAATATAATGCTGAGAAAGGGGCTAGATATATATATTTCAACCCTCCCCACAAAGTGATGCATTTCAAATGAGTCCATGTGAACTCTCTTTTACAATGTCCATTCTATTGTGCAGATACTGGAGCAAAAGTATAGTTGATGATTGTATGGGGAAATGGAGCCAATAAATCTAGATAACATATTGTAACATTTACTATTTCTTGGACAAAATTGAAACATCTTGTTCTTAAAATGTGATTTTTTATTAAGGGCTATAGAGGCTGTTATAAGCTTGCCAGAGTAAAGTTTCTGGTTAAAATACCATTACATCATTGCTATACATGTATGTCAATTAAATATAAAAAACTACCAATGCTTACCCAATCACGGAAAAACTACCGTGCTTTAGCTCTATCAATGTGTTTCACTTTCTTAGTATAAATTAAACAGATACAGATACAGAAAAGCACACAAAACAAACACATAGAATTATTATAAGGTGAACACCAACCAGGTCAAAGAACAGAAATTTTGGCAACTAGCCCAGAAGCCCCTTACATGTGCCCCATCCCCATCACAACCTCTCCTTCCCCTCATAAGTAGCCACTATCCTGATTTCTATAGTAATCATTTCTTCGCACTTTTTAAAAAAGACTTTTTCATTCAAGTGTGCATCCCTAGACTCTAGTTTAATCTTGCCCATTTTCAAAAGTGTGATATGCCTTTTAATATACAGATTCTCTCTCCTTTCTTTTCCTTACAATTTATCCGTTGAAGAATCCAAGTTGTAGAGCTTCTCTCAGCCTGGGTTTTGAAGATTGCACATTCAAAATGTAGTTCAAAATGTTCCTCTGTCCTTCATATTTCCTGCAAGTCAGCAACTGGATCCAGAGGCTGGGTGAGAATTTGCTTCAATCGCTTTGGCAAGACTATCGGTGGTGGTGTGCTGTTTCATCAGGAGGGCCATAGTGTCTAGTTGTTTATCTTTTTTGATGTTAACAGCCATTGATGCTCAAATGCCTAGATCCATTAATTCACTGGGGACTGCTAAATGATAATTAGCTTGTTTCTTTTTCATTTATTAGTTGTAACACTTGTTTAAAAAGATGCTTTCCCTCATCTCTTATTTGGTTACCCAGTGGTACAATTCATATGATTCAAAGTGTCATCTGCTTGATTCCTTCCCTTTATTTGCTAGTTTTCCAGATAATTAAATGGTTTCCTATTATCCTTCTAGAGTGACCAGATTTTTAAAAAGAAATCATCACAAACTCACGGACTTAAACATGTTTGATGAGCTCCACTCTACTGCAATTATTATTTTTATTGAAGTTCAAATTGTCCTATCTTTGTCCAGTGGGAGCCTCTTCAAGTTCACTCTGAGTCCTCTTGATATGACCCTAGTAATGTTTAATAGCTTTCTTGCTAACTGGATTGACAAGATGTTCCAGGTTCATTCTGTACATTTCCCAACACAGACCTGGAATCAGCTATTTCTCTCAGAAGCTCTGGGTCCTGTTAGTGAGGAACTGGTATTTTAAGACTACAATGTGGGCACTAAGAATTCTCATTGTTATTGGGCCATTGTATATGGGCATGCCTGCGCATATATGTTTGTGTGTGTGTGTATTCCATGCTGAGGAGAATCCTGCTTCTCAGGGACAAAGAGGATGACAGAATTAGAATAGCCCATGATTATTTATTTGATTTATCCCATACTGAACATACATCAGCATCAGAGTAATGATACTAATACTACCACCATCAATACGACTACTGAAAATGCTTTATTTTTGCATATGCTCTCCCTATTATCCTCCCAATTTTTTCAGAGTTGTATTATATCCACCTCGTTTGAGCATATAGCCATAACATACTATACCCTCTCTCTTTCAATCCTCATTTTAGTTCTGTAAGTAACAAGACATTGACAATTCACACTGGTCTTTATGTCAATGTCTCTCTAGCCATTTTGATTGTCTGAAGCTCATTCTCCACCATATTCCACAAGAAGGGCTCATGGGAACAATACTCCCTGAGTTCTTATTTGTTGATAACAGTTTGTCTCTGCTTTTATACTTAAAAGATGTGAAAATGATATCCTTGGCTCACATTTTCCTTCCTTGAGAATCCTAAATATATTACTTCATTTTTCTTCTTCTGACATACAGTGTTGCATCTAAAAAGGCAGATGATAATCTAATTTTTTCCCTTAAAAGTCACTTTCTCTTCTTGTTTAGGATTTTTTTTTCCTTTAAAGTCCAGTTAAATTACTATACTGTATCATTCTGGGTCACCATTTCGGGTATGTGGTGTGCTCTTTCAATACGTATTTTCAAGCAGTTTTTTATTCCAGAATTTTTTTTTTTTTGGCATTACAGTTTTTAGTATTTTTTTCTGTTACCTAGATTTATTTTTCTTCTTCAAGACTTCTATTATCTATGTTAAGTCTTCTTTGCCAATATTTGACACTTTCTCTTAAATCTTATGTTTTTCTTAATTTCTTTTTGAATTTTAAAGTTTTGTATTTTAAGCTCATCTTCAAATAGGATGCTTCAGTTTTGACCTCTTGCATTGACTTGTCTTTCTGGCATGATTTTGTCATCTGTAGGGATGTTATTCTGCTCTGTCTTCTTTTGTTCTTCTAATAACTTTACACGAGATTGAACCTTGATACTTTTCTGCTGCTCCATTACACAAAATTAGTTTTCCTGAACCTTTAGAAGGAGGTGTACTTCAAGAGAGCTAGACTAACTTGACAGAACTGCCTCTTTGGTTGTTTTTGTGAAGTGTTCAAAGCCATGGCAGCTTGCTTTCTGAGATTTCCTGGACCTCTTCCTTTTCCCTGCTTTTATCCGGACTTTCTCCTTCCTTCATGTCTATCATCATTGTCCTGCTCCACTGACCCGCTGCACGGTCAGCGACTTCTCCTCAGACGGGTTCCCGGCCTGGAAGTGAGCTTTGACTGTTTGGTTTCAAGAGTTTGTGTGGCCCAGGCTGCCTCAGCTCCTCTCAGAACTCACCGAGAACCCCTGGCACTCACCTACTATTGGGTAAAATCCCTCCCAGTTTCAGCTGCTGTGCTCAAGTTAGCCCACTGTGCTTTCTGGTGCGTTCCTGGTAGCTGTCCTGTCCTCACGTCTGTCGGATGCCCCGCTCTTCCCTCCCCTCTTCCTCTGTACAAACACTGACCCCATGCAGGTCTTGCAGCTGCTGGTGGTTGGCCTCCACCACCTGCTCATACGTGGGGATCTGTGGAGATACCTTATCATGTAGTTTTGAGGTAAATACTGTCTATGGGTATTTGGTTTTGCTACCAGTTGTTCTGTTTTATGTGACGATTTAGAGATTTTAAAACTAAGTTGCTGCTGTCTTCTTCCCAGAACCGACCAGGCTTGTCTAACTTGTAAAGTGTATTTTCCACCCATCCCCTAAGCTGATCCCTAAATTTGAATATATTGTTGCCTGTGTGGCTCTGCCGTCCTTGCTGCTGAGGGAGGCACTGCCACACTACCGCTACCCAGGGCTGCTCTCGAAGAAACTCTTCTCCAGCTCGACTCCCACTTCTACTCCATCAGGACTTCTCCTCAGAGCCAGGTGCATACTGCAGTGTCCAGATCTGGCTGCTGCCTTAGTGACGCAGAGACTTAGGGGAAGTGGAGAGGAGATGGTAGAGCCCTTAATCTTGTGGTTCATCTGCTTCTGGCTAATGAGGCAGTGCCTACATGGCAGCAGAAGTACAAGGAGAGTTAAGAAAATTAAACAACAGCTGCCTATCAGCTATACTTTTATTGCAGCTAATGGAAGATGGCTAGTATACCAGTTAGAGGCTTGATGGACAAGGGAGTCCCTCCAGACGGCCACCCAAGGACCTTACTTCACTAACCGGGCACGGTGCTTTCACCATTCTTGCCTAATGAAATTTGATCGCTGCTAATACAAATGGCAACTGTATGTTTTCCATTCTCTCCCTTTCTGAATGAAAGTTTTAATTTTCCTTTGCCGCCATTGTACATTGGGAGCAGACAGGCAGACTTTCTGTGTATAGGTCACTAGATTACAAGAAGCCTCATCTGGACCTGATAAAGAGAGCTGCACAAAACCCAGAGATCCTGGACTTTAAATGGAATGCAATAACTTACGGGGGAAGGAGTGAGTTCTACTTATAACAAGAGGAGTATGCATGGATAACTGGGTAGCTTAGAGGGGCCAATTGTGACAGATAACATGAATTAGATTCCTGAATATCCACTTGAACTCCCTTTCTAGTGTGCACAGGCTGAAAAGCAAAAAATAATATCCCAGACTCCCTTGCAATTTGGGTTCAAAATGTGATTTATGTTCTACCCACTGCTTATATTCACAGGAGGCTTTGATTTGGAACTGAGTCATATGGAAAGAAGCAAGATGTAGGGTATCTGTTTTGCAGACTGTGGCAAAGGCAACACGTGCTTGAGTTGGCCACTGCAGTGGCAGCTTCCTGATTATAGCTGAGGTGGCTGGTTTTGTAGCCAGCAGCTACTGTGATAGCTTCCTGAGGAAGGCAGATGCAGCAGCCACTCTGAGGGTTTGCCATGTGGTTTTGGGAGTCGCTCCTGGAAGCTTAGTCTAGAGTCTGTTTCTTCAGCCCTCCAGTGATTCTGAAAGCCACTTAAAATCCTATAATAAATCACTTTCTATTTAATTTACTTAGAGTGGATTATGTTTTCTGCAACTGAACTCTCACCAACATAGCCAGCCAATGAGCAGAGCATTTACAGCTCCAGCTCCCTCTTGCTTCCCCCAGGAGCAGGCGGCCAGGCTCTCAGGTGACCCCTGCTCCTACAAGGGTCTGGCAGGAAGGGGACACTTCCAGCAGTTGGCACATGTATGTTTGCTGCCCAGGGAGACAGAGAGGACAGTCCACCACAAGCACATATCTGAGTGGCAGTGGTGGTCCTTTTTATGTTTTGGCCGTAGCCATTATATTTTTATCGGTCCAGGTATGGCAGAATGATACTTTTTTTATATTCTCTCTGAGAACTGTAAAATAAAAATGTCACTTGTGTATTTAAAAGAACTTTTGGTTTTAGAGAAATGAAGTAGGATGATTTTCAGACCTGAAACAGGTAAAATGCTTCCAATTTAGGGTGCAATTTATAAAATGTATTGTTTCCCTCCCATTTGTAGGACATATTATTTATCTTAGTATAAAAAGAAATGCAGTTTTTCTGTTTCAGCTGTGTTTATTATCACAAACACCGGGGGAGCAGTCAACGCTATCTGTCTGCATTGTTTCGTAGGCTGTAACTTGAACATTTCAGCTGTTGTTTAATGAGAACACTTGGCTCTGAGCCATAGGCAACAGGGACTGGTTATCCTGCACGGCTCTGGGTCTGTTCTGCCGAGAAAGGAGAGGTTGCACAGGTAGCACATAACAGCTGTTCTCAAAGGGCAAAGAATGTGACTTCATCCCCCAGAGTCATCCTTTCTCCCTGTCTGTGCACAGGCCCAGACCTTCCCTCAGGGCAACTGGTCACCAGACATTTACACAGTAACCTTTGGGAGCAATCTGTCCCTTTTGTCCTCAAATTTCCTGAAACAGCGGCAGCAGTGGCCTGTCACTCCTGGAAACTCAGACCAACGGGTGGCATAATGGCCATGTGTCTTATGTCCCACATGGAGGTATGACACCCTACTTATATTCTTCATGCCCATTCCGATATTTTCACCTTTTTCTGATGATTTACAAAATGCTACCCACCATTGAGTTTGCCATGTCACATCATAACATCTCTTGTACACTGTATCCTTTTTCTAATAAACCTCTAGAACCTCTTCAGATTTACAGAATTATTGTGCAGAGGACAGAGAATTCCCACATATCCCACATCCTGTTTCCTCTATCATTATCATCTTCCATTAGTATCGTATATTTGTTGCAACTAATGAATTGATATTCACACGTTATTATTAACTAAAGTCCCTACTTAGTTTTGACCTAATGTCCTTTTTCTGTGCCAGAATCCCATCCAGGATACATTATATTTAGTCGTCATGTCCCTCTTGGCGATGACAGTTGATTTTCCTTGTCTTTGATGACCTTGATAGTTTTGAAGAGTACTTAACCTGCATCTTTTCAGAGTTGTTCTTCACTTTACTAACAACAAGAATCAGAGAAAACTGTCTTTTGGAAGGAGGTATCAGTAGGATAATGAGCCTTCAAAGCAAAACCTAACCATCCCGAATTTTCGGAAAGACTCACCTCTGTCAGTATTCGTCTGTGATGGAGTGTTGGGTGCAGTGCCCAGTGGATATTTAGACAGCTGCTGAGGGAAATCCTGTGGAGGGTTTGGTGGAGCAGGGGTTCCCCAACCTGGCTCATCATTACATTCAAATGGAGAATTTTATAAAGCACAGATTCCCAGGCCTTAGCCCAGGTGTACTGAATCAGAATCTCTAGCAATAGGGTCTTGAATCATGTATTTTGTATCCCTTTTAAAAAATAATAATAATGCTAATTATGTTTTTAATATAGAAAATTATAAAACATGGCCCATAATCTGTCAGTATTATTACTATAAATAAAAGTATACATGTAGAAAATTTAAAGAGTAACCAAAAGTCCAAAATGAAAACTGAATATCTCCCTATAATCTATTTAATCATTTTCTAGGGACACTTTGGTTACTCCCTGTTTTTATTGTTGTCTTTTGTTTGCTTTGGGATTTGTATTTCAACAAGCTTCCCAAGATATTCTGGTGTAACCAGAAATTTGGAACCCACTACTACAGAAGAAATTCACAATTCAGCTGTGGGGGAGCAGAGTGCCCCTTTCGGTGCTGACATCCCTTATAAAATCATAAAGCCCTACTCTTCCTCTTCCTCCCCTTGCGCAAGTCAGCTCTAAAACCATAAGCGGGGGCAGAGTGAGGAAAGACAGCCTGTGACAGCCTTTTGGGTGTCTGAGCCCCAGTGGGGTAAGGAGGGTATCCACACTGGGAGAGGACAGCTTGGAGTGGGGAATTAGAGTCCCAGAGATGAGGAAGGTATCCCTCCAGATGACAGATCCAGTGTTGGGAGTTAAGGCCTGACTGGGTGAGGAGGGCATCCACGTGTAGGGGCAGCCTGAGGCGGTATGTCGGAGCCTAAGCAGGGCAAGGTGGGTGGGGTATCCATGTGGAGGGTTGGCCTGGGGCCCAAGAGGATGAGGAGGGCATTCATAAGGGTGGGTATCTGCAGTGGGAGCCAGAGCCTGAATGGAGGGCGTCCACTTGGGGGAAGGGGTGGGTGCAGTGGTGATGGGAGACTGGTTATGTATGGGGGGATTGATCAAACAAATAAATATAATAAGGGTAATGGGAGCCAAGTTTTTCACTGTTGGAGAAGGAAGTCACTAATACGGAAAGAGAGAAGGACAGAATAAACTCTGAGTATCCTATAATTGGAGGCTATATATCAATTTACAGATTCAAATATATATATATCCATATTTTATTTATTCATATTATATTTACAAAAACATACATTTATATTATATAGTATATATAAAAAATATATGTAGTATATACTTGTGTATACATATATGTACATATATATTTACATATACACGTCTGTATATATTTACATATATATGTAAATGTGTGCATGTCTTTTGAATGGGCCTGGGAGCAGTGACACCCCAATGGCACACCTAGTGCCCAGACCTTTGGCTTTAATGCCATTTTCCACTAAAAAGAACCAGGGATCCTTGGATAAATGACTGATTTCAGGGCTGGGGCACGCAAAGAACATGATGAGCTTAGAACATCTTGTGCCAGAAATCAAGGAAGTGCTCAAAGAATGATGAGGACATGTCCAAAGAACACAGAAGCCAGACTGAAGGGACTTGGGTGAAATTTGGGACAATTTGAGCATCAAAATAAATAATGATAGTAACAGATTATATCCCAATGAATAAAATAGGAAACCAAGATCTCATACTGAGAAAAAAAATGAAAGAATTGAAAGTTTGATGAACAAAGGAATATTTACATAGTTTCAAAGTATCTCCCACAAAATATTCATTAATTAAAAGAAAAAAAAAAGAGCAACTTTACAGAGGAAAAGTCCAGAAGATACCACTTTAATTAAGGGATTGAAATAAAGATCATTAGTAATGGGAGGAATTGAAATTGTGTGCCACCTGATAGGATGCAATGAAAAGAACCTACCCTCACTTCTGTGATATTCATCATGTACCTTCTGCCTGTATTCATCATGTACCTTAAGCCAACAAACATTTATTACATCACAGATTCTGGGGGTCCGGAATCGGGGAGTGGCTTAATTGTATAATTCTGGTGTAAGGTCTCACACAAGGTGAAAGCCAAGCCAGGGCGACAAGCAACTCAAGGTTTAATTGGGGATGGAAATCCACTTCCAAGCTCACTCAACATGGTTGGCCGGCCTCAGTTTCTCACTGGCTGCCGGCTAGACACTTCAGTTCCTTTCCATGCAGGCCTATCCACAGGGCTGCTCACAATATGAAAGCAAGTGATCCAAGAGATTACTTTTGTAACATAATCACTTCTGCTATGTGCTTTTGGTCACAAAGATCAACTCTAGTACAACGTAGAAGAAGAATGCATAAGGATGTGAGTAACAGGAGGTGGGACCAATTTGAAGGCTGGCTACCACACTGCCAAAGATTCATAACCTGAAGATAATCATGACAAACCCACATTGAGGGCCATTCTACAACATAATTGACCTGTACTCTTCAAACTGTCAAGGTCATGAAAATCAAAGAAGAATGAGGAACTGTTCCAGAATGAAGGAGACTAAAGAGACATGACAACTAAATGCAATGTGATGCTGGACTAGATCCTTTAGTGATTAAGGACATTATTGGGACAACTGGCAAAAAATAGGGGTGGTTCATTTTTTTGTTGTTGAGTAGTATGAGTTCTTTATATATTTTGGAAATTAACCCCTTGTCGGATATATGATTTGTAAATACTTTTCTCCTAGTTGGCGGGTTGTCGGATCTATGATTTACAAATATCAAAAAAATGAACAACCTGATCAAAATATGGGCAGAGGATATGAACAGACATTTTTCCAAAGAAGATATACAGATGGCCAACAGGCACATGAAAAAATGTTCAAAATCACTAATTATCAAGGAAATGCAAATCAAAACTACAATGAGATACTACCTTACACCCATCAGAATGGCTATAATTAACAAGACAAGAAATAACAAGTGTTGGAGAGGATGTGGAGAAAAGGGAACTCTCATACACTGCTGGTGGGAGTGCAAACTGGTGCAGCCACTATGGAAAACAGTACGGAGATTCCTCAAAAAATTAAAAATAGAAATACCATATGATCCAGCTACTCCACTACTGGGTATTTATCCAAAGAGCATGAAATCAATAATTCAAAAAGATTTATGCACCCTTATGTACACTGCAACATTATTCACAATAGCTAAGATGTGGAAGCAACCCAAGTAGCCATCAACGGATGAACGGAAAAAGAAGATGTGGTATATATAAACAATGAAATACTACTCAGCCATAAAAAAAGACAAAATCATGCCATTTGTGACAACATGGATGGACCTTGAGGGTATTATGCTAAGCAAAATAAGCCAGACAGAGAAAGACAAATACCATATGATTTCACACCTATGTGGAAGATCAACAAACACATAGATAAGGAGAACAGATTAGTGGTTACCAGAGGGGAAGGGGGAGTGGGGAGGGGAAAGGGGTAAAAGGGCACATATGTATGGTGACAGATAAAAACTAGACTATTAGTGGTGAACATGATGCAGTCTATACAGAAACTGATATATAATAATGTACATCTGAAATTTACACAATGTTATAAGCCAATATGTCCTCAATAAAATAATTTAAAAAAAAACTTGAATGGGGTGGGAGGATTAGCTGGTAGCAACGTATTGATGTTAATTTCCTGATTTTACTAGACTGTATTGTGATTTTGTAGGAGAATGTTCTTAATTATAGGAATTACCCACTCAAATGTTAGAGAGAGACAGGACATCAGGTGTGCAACTTACTCCCAAATGGTTTCGGGGGACAAATATTCTGTAATTGCAACTTTTAGATATGCTTGAGATTATTCCCAAATTAAAAATGTATATAAATTATAAAGACCTATGAAAGAAATATAAAATTGTCTAAGTTAAGATAGAAAATTCTAATTCTATTAGGTAGAATTATATGATGCTGTTGTTTTTGTAGGTCAAAAATGTGTGAACACTGGTAATTTCATATGATTCAACTGAATATAAGAACATCGCAACAAACTAATCAACATCAAAGATAATGAAATTATGGACTTCAATAAAAATGCAAAACAATTCACAGTGCTCTTCCAATGATTTCTCTCCTGCAATTACCCACTCTTCATCCAGCATCCGCCTCTCTGCAGACCCCCTTCCATCAGCACAAACAAGCTTCTCCAGTAACTCCTATCTTAGAAACGATCCCTTGATTTTATATTCCCCTCCAGATACATTCCTATTTTTTTGTATTCCTTTATAAGCCTTTTTTGAAAGAATGGTTTTTATTCCTCATGTCCTCTTACTCACTTCCCATTTTTTTTCTAAACTCAGTCTAAATGGGCTTGCAAAGCTACCACCCATAAACATTTGCTCATCAAGGCCATCAACAATTTTCCTGTTAATTTTTCTGTATTCACCACTGCTGCCCACTCCTTCCTTCTCTTGAAACATTTTCTTCTCTTGACTTCTGTGAAACCACACTTCTCTTGAGTTTCCTCCTATTTCCCTCTTTGCTTCCACTCTTGCCCTCTACAATTCATCCTCCAGAAAGCACCAAGAGTCATCTTTTAGAGATGTGAATCAGAGCACGCCACTCTTTACCGAAAACCCTCCAGCGGCTTTGCGCTGGACAGAGTGACGGCTAAGCTCCTGCGCAAGGTCCTCTGAGATCCGGCCCTGCCTCTGCCTTACTCCATCTCCCAGCACATTCCTCTGCGCCTCTCACTCAGCCTTCAGTTTGCTTCTCACACAGGCCAAGCTTGCTCCTGCCCTGGTCTTTGGACATGTTCTCGGCTTCAAACACTCTTCCCCACTCATCTTAGGGCAGATGCCTCCCTTGCATTCAGGTCTCAGCTCAGACATTAACTCCTCAAAGAGACTTTCCCTCAAAACCTAAACCAGATCTCGACCCTTACCTGCCCAAATCACTCTCTCCCATCACCCTGGTTTGTGTTCTTCAGGGCATATAGCCTGATATGAAACTGTCTTATTTGTTTATTAGTTCAATGCTCGTCTGCCAACCCTAGAGCATAAGTGCTCTGAGGGACCCTGTCAGTCTTGTTCTTTACTGTATCTCCAGTGTCCAGAACAGTGCCTGACACACAGTAGGCCTTAATAAATATTTGGTGGGTAAACAAATTCACCTACTTTTGGTTTAGCCAGCCCTGGTGGTCTAGTGGTTAAGACTCAGTGCTCTCAGTGCTGTGGCCGGGGTTCATCTCCTGCTCAGGGAACCACACCACCCATCTGTCAGTGGTTGTACTGTGGCTGCTGCACGCTGCTGTGATGCTGAAAGCTATGCCACTGGTATGTCAAATGCCAGCAGGGTCACCCATGGTGGACGGGTTTCAGTGGAGCTTCCAGACTAAGACAGACTAGGAAGAAGGACCTGGCCACCCACTTCCAGAAAAATTGGCCAGGAAAACCCTATGAATAGCAGCAGAGCATTGGCTGATATAGCCTGGAAGGTGAGAGGATGATGCAAAAAAGACCAGGCAGGGTTCCGCTTTGCTGTCCACAGGGACGCTAGGAGTCGGAATCGACTTGGTGACACTAACAACAACTGCCTGTTTCAAACTCCTCATGATCTCCAGCCATCAGATGTCTCATGGCTGTGATAATGATAATTACACATTCTAAGAGATGACCTTCCTTTCAAATCACCTTGTCCAACCTCAGATCAAATGAAGAAACTCTCCACAACATTGCTGATAAAAGGTTATCAGCCTCTGCTTGAGCACTCTCAGGAATGGGAGAACTCATGACTCTTAACAATGGAACGTTTACATGCTATTTGTTGACAGCTATATGTGTTGGAAAGATTTTCTCTCCAGCGACCCTAAATCTTCCTCCCTATAAGTTCCACTTAATAGTCCCCAAAGCAACTTTAAAAAGCCCTGCTTTTTGAAGCCGACAGTGATTCAAATAATACTTGGGGAAATGATCACATGACTTCTAATTCTCTGCTCTGAGATAAATGCTCCCAGCTATCTCAACATTTTATGTGACATGAAAAATTAACCAACCCTGAACGTAAGAAAGGTCTGCAAAACTTGAGCAACTTGGTTCTAAAAAATAAAACCTTGCTAAGCATCTTATCTGAAAAATAAAATGTAAGAGTGCCCTTGGGTATTCAGAGAAGACGGTCTCATTTCTCAGGACTGTCTTTCTGTTCCCTTAATAGCGGCTTCCCTGCATTACAGTCTTTCTGATACAGAGGGAACTGCAACAATCATACAGCCAGGCCCATGAGCATCTTTCCTGAAACCAAGATTTATCTTTTTCAAAACATTTGTGGCTCTATGTTCTCATTTCTGAATAAATTTTACATTTTAGTAACATGAGAGAGAATTCTTGTGATATAACTGTTCCCAAATGAGCTTTGTGGCAAGGGCTCTTTGTTGAGGGCATTAAATAATTTACTCTATGAGTGAAAAAACAGTTTGGATCTTACTTCCCTTTGGGCTTTTACTGTGTGTGTAGTGCAGGAGGAAAAACATCTTTTGTGGTTAAACAGGTCACATTCTAGTGCATATCTGTATCCTTCCCTGTGAGTTCCACAATAGAGAAGCACTCTATAAATATTATTGAATGAAGGAACCAACGCACCAGTGGATCTCAGAACCAGTGCTCTAGGCCAAGCCCTCACTTTACAGATGAGGAAGCATCCGAGTTATGAAGATCTTCTACATGATAACACATTTCATTATACAATATCAAAAACTCACATTTGTTAAGCTCACTACCAACTGCATCAGAAAAATCTTTAAGTATTGTTTACGATGGTGGACACAAGTTTTCTAAAATTCTGATTTTGGCTTGATCTAATTTTATCACTGGCAACAAATACCTTAAAATTGTTTTCCTTGAAGTGACAGGCTTACTTTGTTCATTTTTGAGAAAGTGTCTGCCAAGAACTCAAGTCTGAAGAACCACAGTTTGTCTGTAAGTCATTATTTCAATTGGTGTTCCAAGAATAAAGTGATGAGTTCAGCTCACAACTTAAGACACTCTCACAAGTGCTTTTCCTTGAGACAACCATAGTATTTTGATACGCAACAGAAGTGTTTTATGTGTATTTCCCTTTTTCTCACAAAGAATACTAAAAAGGGTTGATATGACATTCAAGGGTTGACACTTAAAAATTTTTCCTGCCTCATCAAGGGCTTACTTAAGCATAAATGGCATTTTTTTCTTTCGTCTCACTCTCTCCTTTTTTTTTCGCTGTGAGTATGTAGCAGTGAAGAAAATGATCACCACTACCGTTTGGTGCCACTATCTTGATCCTCCAGACCCACTGAAAGGGTCTTGGAACCCGCAGGGGTTTGCAGACGTTTTTTTTTTTTTTTTTTTTTTTTGGTGAGGAAGATTGGCCCTGAGCTAACATGTGTTGCCAATCTTCCTCTTTTTGCTTGAGGAAGATTGTCCCTGAGCTAACACCTGCACCAATCTTCCTCTATTTTGTATATGGGATGCCATCACAGCTTGGCTTGATGAATGGTGTGTAGGTCCTCGCCTGGGATCCGAACCCATGAATCCCAGGCTGCCAAAGGGTAGTGCACAAACTTAACCACTACGCCACCGGGCCAGCCCCTGCAGACCACATTTTGAGAATTGCTGCTTTATGCTTTTTATCTTTCTCCTTTTCTTCCTTTGGTGACAAGCTGCTAGCTGTCACTCTTTGTTACTACCCACGCTTTCTGTGGGAGGTCCTCCACTTTTAGCTGCACCCAACAGGAGTATGGGGTGGGGAAACTCCAGCTGCCTGGCTCAGGATATCATGTTATTAGACTTTGGGTTTGAGTCCCAAAGAAATGAATTTTTTTCTTTTTTGCTTGGGAAGATTTGCCCTGAGCTAACATCCATTGCCGATCCTGTTCTTTTTTTCATATGTGAGCCACTGCTACAGCATGGCCACTGACAGACGAGAGGTATAGGTCTGTGCCTGGGAACCAAACCCAGGCCGCCAAAGGAGAGCATGCTGAACTTAACCACTAGGCCACTGGGGCTGGCTCAGAGAAATGAATTTGAGTCTCAGCTTTATCACTTAAAAGTTTTGTAATTCTCAATGAGCTTGCTGACTCTCTCCAGGCCTTGTTTTCTTAGAAAATCAGAGGACTGACTCCAGTGATCTCTAAACATCTTCCAGTTCTTACATCTCATGGTCCTAAAGTGTTAAATACACACACACACGTGCGCATGCTAATGGGACGTTCTGAGAAGGCCATCTTGCACCTCTCTATACAAGTCTGCTTGTGTCTTTGTATGTCTAAAAGCCACTATAGACAGGTTTTGGGAAGAAAAAAGTCATGAAGAATTCACACGACACCAATTGATTTTCTCATTATGTGACTGTTGGGAAACATCCAAGATTCCAGATGTAAAAACAAAAATTAAAGGCTAAAATGAAACAATAAACAAACTAGTAAACAATACATTAAATTTAATTATATCACCTACATGATCTATAAGTAAACCAATAACTGATTCTGTTACAGCATGAGAAAATCCAAGAAAAGTAACGCCTACTGTGTTAAAACTGTTCAAAATGAGTAAAAGCAAAATCTTTGGGCCAATAAGAATAACAATGAGTAGAAGAGCGTGTAGGACAAAGTTATTGGTCTGAGAAGCTTCAAATATAATTTTATTTAGAGTTCCTAAAAAGATACCTAAAATTACATTTTGCTCTTTTTCTATCTGCTAAACATTTATTGATGCTTTTGAGATTATCAGAATGTTTTCCCTAGCTCTATTCTATTATTAAAAATAAATGTATCTGAACATACTAACTCTAGTCAATTTACTTTCCTGTTTTCTAACCACATGATAAAGGAACTACCAATTTAGCTATTCATCTTTTGAAACAGGCCTAAAACAGTTTTATTTTCAAAGAAGCATTACTTTGATGTACAATGCTTAAAAAGCACTAATTGACTTTATTTTGACATCAAGTAATGGACTTCTAACAAGATTATAAATAGTAAAACAAAATGGTTAAGAAAGTCAAGATAGTCTCAGTTCTTTTTTACTTCTGGATAAAGACAGGATACATTTTATCCAGATATTTTGGGACTTAATTAGTGTTTTGGTGACATCATACATACAGAATAGAAACTATGACCCTTTACTAATGGATGTAAAACATCTTATAAAGAGTGTTTTTGCAAGGTAATGGAAAGTGGGTTTTGAGAGGGAAGATTTTGAAAAATGTAAAAATTTTCATTCTTTGCAACTGAGATCAAACTCATAATTTTTTTTTTAATTATAAGAATCTAAGAATAAGTTAAATATAAAAACAAAGCGAAATGTTTAGAGCTTCATGTATTTGGAAACAGGCAAATGGAAATTAGGAAATCAAGGTTCTATTCTAGACATATTGATCAAGGGATTCCAAGAGCTAGTTACATATGGGGGGAAATTCTTTTGAAGAATTCTTTTAAAGAGCTTCAGCAATTTGGTAACAGCAGGGGACTGAAAATCAGAAAATCAAGATGGCGATATAGGTTGTTCCTAACTTTAGTCCCCCTCACAAGAAGACCAACTAGAAAATATCCATAGACAAGACACTATTGTGAAAATCCCAGAACCCGGGGTGAGGAGGAACCACCCTCCTGGAAAACAGAGACCGAGAAGGACAGCATTAGAAGGGTAAGATGAGTGGCTACACTCTGACCGCATTGTCTCTCCTGCAGGCCAGCACAGCGCCGCACCAAGAGGGTCCCCCTGGGCCTACGGTTTCTACAGTGGGGAAAAAAAGAATCCAGGATGGACAACCAGCTCCCCTAGTGTTGCTGGGCACTTCCTAGGAGGCCTACTTGGGTCTTGCCTCACAGGGATCACTGGGGAAATTTGTGGGGCTTGGCCACTGAGAAACAGATAGAAACGGAGAAGGGGGGCAGGCTTACATTAATCAGCACTCAGATCTTGTCAGATTGCCTTCCCCCTTGCAACTGCACCCCAGCAGAGATCCCAGCCAGCGGCTCTGCCCATCTGCAGAGCCAAGCTGGCCTGGTGGCCCTATGTGGCCAGGGAGCTCAGTGGGCAATGGAAATAAAACAATGCTAAGTAATATTACAAAAACATATCAATGTGTAAAACTCACTAGTAATGGTAAATACATAATCAAAGCCAGAATCTCTAATATCGTAACGGTGGTGCATAATTCACTTGCAACTCTAGTTTATTTTTTTTTTTTTTTAAAGATTTTATTTATTCATTTTTTTCCCCCCCAAAGCCCCAGTAGATAGTTGTATGTCATAGGTTCACATCCTTCTAGTTGCTGTACGTGGGACTCGGTCTCGCGTTGGACGGAGAAGTGGTGCCTCGGGGCGCGCCCGGGATCCGAACCCGGGCCGCCAGCATCAGAGCGCGCGCACTTAACCGCTAAGCCACGGAGCCGGCCCATGCAACTCTAGTTTAAAAGTTAAAAAACAAACATAATAAAAATAACCATAACTACAATAATTTGTTATTGGATACATAATATAAAAAAGATGTAAACTGTAACATCAGTAATCTAAAATGTAAGGGGGAGAAATGTGAAAGTATAAAGTTTCTATGTGCTATTGAAGTTAAGTTATTATCAGCTTAAAACAGGATAGTATAAATATAAAATATTTTATGTAAGCCTCATGGTAACCACAACAGAAAAATCTATAGTAGATACACAAAATAGTATAATAAAGAAATCAGGAATCAGGGGCGAAGTCAAGATGGCGGCGTAGGCAGACTCTGAACTCACCTCCTCCAGCAGACACAGCCAATTTACAACTACGTGTGGAAAAACCACCCCTGAGACAGAACTGAAAACTGGATAAGAGGAACTCCTGCAACAAAGGACAATCCTAATTGAGGTAGAAACTCCCTTCTGGAGAGAAAAAACGCCGCTGTCACAAGCCACCAGCTTCACAGCCGCCAGGGAGCAGCCCACAGGTACACAGCCCTCCCTGGAGGTGCAGGGCCCTGAGCCGGGGAGCTCCCCCGCTGTGGGCATTTTGTGGACCCAGCACAATCGAGACGAGTGGCATAATATCTGACTTTGCCTGCTACTAAAACATTGGGGAGGACCACCAGAAAAGCTGGTTCACAAAGAAATTAAAACTGGCTCTTAAAGGGCCCACGTGCAAACTCACCCGTTTCAGAAAGCATCCTAAAATCACCAAAAAGAAAGGTGCACAGTGCTTTGGTGAAAAGAGACTCACCTGATAGGCCCTGAGTGCATCTCGGTGAGAGGAGAGACCTCTCCAGGGACTGGGACATTGGTGGCAGCCATTGTTGTGGCCTGGTGTGGGCGTGCTGACACAGATGCCATTGGAGTTCTCCCTGGGGCCTGCTAGCCCAGGTCTGCCCCACCCGCTAGAGCACCGATTTAATCCAGCTCAGGCAGGGCCGGCAGCCCACCCTAGAGACTGGCCCCACCCAACAACAAGCCCTCAGGCAACCTGTGGGCCTGCACAGATTGGTGACTGGATTCTCTGCAGCCTGGCAACTGAGCCGACTTCAGTGGGGCAGGGCGTGCACAAAGAGCGGGTGGAGAGTGTGGGGCCGTGGTGGAGTGTGTGGGGCTCCCGCCGTGGAGAGACTGGGTCCACTTCGGGAGGTCGGGGCACACACACAGGACAGGACTATGTTGACTGTGTGTAGACCTGTGGGCGGCAGGGCTTGTCAGCTGCAGAACACTTGTGCTTCTCAAAGACCCACATAGGGGGTTTGCCCCACCTTCCAAAGTCTCAAACAATTGGGTGCTCCTGTGCCTGAGGCCAGCCCCACCCAGCTGCAATCCTCAGAGAGCTGACAAGAGACCTAAAGGCTGGAGGCTTATAGCAATTGTAAGGCCCTGAGCCTAACAACCTGCCACGCTGGGGGCCTACTCACTTAAAAGAAATACTGCAACACAAATGTGGTATTAGAACTTGCAGCCAACTGTGCTGGGGCTCCCCACACCTGATAAAGAGACTGAAGGGCCCACAACAACTACAAACAGCTGAGCATTACAACAGCTGGCCAGGAGCATAACTTGGCCTACCTGGGCGCATACAGGGAGAGCTAACAGGCCACAACAGGACACACGTAGCTGACATAGGGGTTACCCCTGGAACATTGAGAACTGAGGGAAGCACACTGCAGGACTCCTAAGGCATCACTTGTACAAGGTCACCTATCGAAGAGCAGGAGACATAGCTGACCTACCTAATATGTAGACACAAGCACAGGGAAAGAGGCAAAATGAGGAGGCAAAGGCATACATTCCAAGTAAGAGAACAGGACAAAACTTCAGAAAAGGAACTAAGTGAAACAGAAATGAGCAACCTACCCGACAGAGAGTTCAAACTAAGAGTGTTAAGGATGCTCACTGAATGTGGGGAGAAGAATAAATGAACTCAGTGAGAATGACAACAAAGAAATGGAAGATATAAAAAAGAACCAATCAGAAATGAAGAATATGATACTGGAAATGAAAAATTTGCTAGAGGGACTCAAAAGCAGAATAGAGGATATAGAAGAACAGATCTGTGAGCTGGACAAAACACTAGAAGAAATTACCCAAGCTGAACAGGTAAAAGAGAAAAGAATTAAAAAGAGTGAGGACAGTCTAAGGGACCTCTGGGACAACATCAAGCGCACTAACATCCATGTTATAGGTGTCCCGGAAGGAGAAGAGTGAGACAAAGGGGCAGAGAATCTATTTTAAGAAATAATAGATGAAAACTTTCCTAACCTAAGAAAGGAAGCAGACATCCAGGTACAGGAAGCACAGAGAGCCCCAAACAAGATAAACCAAAAGAAGCCCACACCAAGACACATCATAATCAAAACATCTAGAATTAAAGATAAAGAGAGAATCCTAAAAGCTGCCGGAGAAAGACAAGTTACATACAAAGGAAACCCCATGAGGCTATCAGCTGACTTCTCAGCAGAAACCTTACAGGCTAGAAGAGAGTGGCACGATATATTTAAAGTGCTAAAAGGAAAAAACTTACAGCCAAGAATACTCTACCCAGCAAGATTATCATTCAAAATGGAAGGAGAGGCCGGCCTCGTGGCTTAGCCGTAAAGTGCGCACGCTCTGCTGCTGGCGGCCGGGGTTCAGATCCCGGGCGCGCACCAATGCATCGCTTCTTCGGCCATGCTGAGGCCGCGTCCCACATGCAGCAACTAGAAGGATGTGCGGCTATGACGTACAACTATCTACTGGGGCTTTGGGGAAAAAAAAGGAGGAGGATTGGCAATAGATGTTAACTCAGCCAGTCTTCCTCAGCAAAAAGAGGAGGATTAGCACGGATGTTAGCTCAGGGCTGATCTTCCTCACAAAAAAAAAAAAAAAAACAAAAAAAAAAACGAAGGCAAAAACGGAAGGAGAGATCAAAAATTTCCCAGACAAGCAAAAATTAAAGGAGTTTGTCACCAAGAAACCAGTGCTACAAGAAATGTTAAAGGGTCAGATTTAAGGGGAAAAGAGAAGACCACAAATAGGAAAAATTATCTATTTCCATGATAAGAGGGCAATGGATACAAATGCACAAAAAAGAGGTTAGATATATCAAAAACATAAAAGGAGGGAGGAGGGGAGTTAAAGAGTAGAGCTTTCAGACAGAGGTCAAACTAAAGAGACCATCAATTCTGTAAAGAAGGAGAAAGGCACAGAGAAGGACTACTAAAACACTGAGAAAAAAAGTTAAAACATGGCAGTAAGTACATACTTATCAATAGCTACTTTAAACGTCAATGGACTAAATGCCCCAATTAAAAGGCATAGGGTGGCTGAATGGATAAAACACCAAGACCCATATATATGCTGCATACAAGAGACACACTTCAGACCTAAAGACACTCACAAACCGAAAGTGAAGGGATGGAAAAAGATACTCCACGCAAATGGCAATGAAAAGAAAGCTGGGGTAGCAGTACTCATATCAGACAAAATAGACTTTAAAACAAAAACTGTAAAAAGAGATAAAGAAGGGCATTACATAATGATCAAGGGAACAATCCAACAAGAGGATATAACACTTGTAAATATCTATGCACCCAATGTAGGTGCACCTAAATATATAAAGCAATTATTAACAGACATAAAAACAGAAAAAGACAGTAA
Source organism: Ceratotherium simum simum (assembly GCF_057802395.1). Lineage (NCBI taxonomy): Eukaryota > Metazoa > Chordata > Mammalia > Perissodactyla > Rhinocerotidae > Ceratotherium > Ceratotherium simum. The sequence goes on along the minus strand of NC_141918.1, from coordinate 32,148,335 downwards.
CACAATAATAGTAGGGGACTTTAACACTCCACTTACACCAACAGATAGATCATCCAAACAGAAGATCAATAAGGAAACATTGGCCTTAAATGACACACTAGAACATATTGACCTAGTAGATATATACAGAGCATTCCATCCAAAAACCAAAGAATACATGTTCTTTTCAAATGCACATGGAACATTCTCCAGGACTGATCACATATTAGGCCACAAAACGAGTCTCCATAAATTTAAGAAGATTGAAATAATACCAAGCATCTTTTCTGACCACAACAGTATGAAACTGGAAATCAACTATAGGAAGAAAATCAGAAAAGCCATAAATACGTGGAGATGAAACAAAATGCTACTGAACAACGACTGGGTCAACGAAGAAATCAAAGAAATCAAAAAATACCTGGAGACAAATGAAAATGAAAATACGACATGCCAGAATTTATGGGATACAGCAATAGCGGTTCTAAGAGGGAAGTTTATAGCAATACAGGCCTCAAATAAACAATCTAACAATGCACCTAAAGGAACTGGAAAAAGAAGAACAAACAAAGCCCAAAATCAGTAGAAGGGAAATCATAAAAATCAGAGCAGAAATAAATGAAATAGAGACTAAAAACACAATAGAAAAAATTAATAAAACCAAGAGCTGGTTCTTTGAAAAGATCAACAAAATTGACAAACCTTTAGCTAGACTCACCAAGAAAAAAAGAGAGAAGGCACAAATAAGTAAAATCAGAAATGAAAGAGGAGAAATTACAACAGACACCTCATAAATACAAAAGATTATAAGAGAATACTATGAAAAGCTATATGCCAACCAATTCGACAATCTGGAAGAAATGGATAAATTCTTAGAATCATACAACCTTCCAAAACAGGATCAAGAAGAAGTAGAGAATTTGAATAGACCAATCACCAGTAAGGAGATCGAAACAGTAATCACAAACCTCCCCAAAAATAAAAGTCCAGGACCAGACGGCTTCCTTGGTGAATTCTACCAAACATTCAAAGAAGACTTAATACTTATCCTTCTCAAACTCTTCCAAAAATTGAGGAGAGGGGGAAGCTCCTTAACTCATTCTACAAAGCCAACATTACCCTGATACCAAAACCAGACAAGGACAACACAAAAAAAGAAAATTACAGGCCAATAACACTGATGAACATTGATGCAAAAATCCTCAACAAAATACTAGCAAATCGCACACAACAATACGTTAAAAAGATTATACACCATGATCAAGTGGGATTTATTCCAGGTATGCAGGGATGGTTCAACATTTGCAAATCAATCAACGTAATACAACACATTAATAAAATGAAGAATAAAAATCACATGATTATCTCAATAGATGCAGAGAAAGCATTTGACAAGATACAGCATCCATTTATGATAAAAACTCTGAATAAAATGGGTATAGAAGGAAAGTACCTCAACATAATAAAGGCCATATATGACAAACCCACAGCTAATATCATCCTCAATGGTGAAAAACTGAAACCTATCCCTCTAAGAACAGGAACCAGACAAGGATGCCTACTGTCACCACTCCTATTTAACATAGTACTGGAAGTCCTAGCCAGAGCAATCAGGCAAGAAAAAGAAATAAAAGGGATCCAAATTGGAAAGGAAGAAGTGAAACTGTCACTATTTGCAGATGACATGATTTTAGATATAGAAAACCCTAAAGAATCCACCAGAAAACTTTTAGAAGTAATACACGAATACAGTAAAGTTGCAGGATACAAAATCAACATACAAGAATCAGTTGCATTTCTATACACTAACAATGAAGTAGGAGAAAGAGAAATTAAGAATACCATCCCATTTATAATTGCAACAAAAAGAATAAAATACCTAGGAATAAACTTAACCAAAGAGGTGAAAGATCTGTACACCGAAAACTATAAAACATTGCTGAAAGAAATTGAAGAAGACACAAAGAAATGGAAAGATATTCTGTGCTCTTGGATTGCAAGAATTAACATAGTTAAGATGTCCATACTTCCTAAAGCAATCTATAGATTCAATGCAATCCCTATCAAAGTTCCAACAACATTTTCCACTGAAATAAAAGAAAGAATCCTAAAATTTATATGGAACAACAAAAGACCCCAAACAGACAAAGGAATCCTGAGAAAAAAGAACAAAGCTGGAGGTATCACACTCCCTGATTTCAAAATATACTACAAAGCTATAGTAACCAAAACAGCATGGTACTGGCACAAAAACAGACACACAGATCAATGGAATAGAATCAAAAGCCCAGAAATAAACCCACACATCTATGGACAGCTAATCTTTGACAAAGGAGCCAAGAACATACAATGGAGAAAAGAAAGTCTCTTCAACAAATGGTGTTGGGAAAACTGGATAGCCATATGCAAAAAAATGAAAGTAGACCCTTACCTTACACCATACACAAAAATTAACTCCAAATGGATTAAAGACTTGAATGTAAGACCTGAAACTACGAAACTTCTAGAAGAAAACATAGGCAGTACGCTCTTCGACATCAGTCTTAGCAACATATTTTCAAGCACCATGTCTGACCGGGCAAGAGAAACAATAGAAAAAATAAACAAATGGGACTACATCAAACTAAAAAGCTTCTGCAAAGCAAAGGAAACCATCAACAAAACGAAAAGACAACCTAACAATTGGGAGAAGATATTTGCAAACCATATATCTAATAAGGGCTTAATCTCCAAAATATATGAAGAACTCATGCATCTCAACAACAAAAAAACTAACAACTCAATTAAAAAATGGGCAAAAGACCTGAACAGACATTTCTCCCAAGAAGATATACAGATGGCCAACAGACACATGAAAAGATGTTCAAAATCATTAACTATCAGGGAAATGCAAATCAAAACTACAATGAGATGTCACCTCATGCCCGTCAGAATGGCTATAATTAACAAGACAGGAAACAACATGTGTTGGAGAGGATATGGAGAGAAGGGAACTCTCATACACTGCTGGTGGGAGTGCAAACTGGTGCAGCCACTATGGAAAACAGTATGGAGATTCCTCAAAAAATCAAGGCTAGAACTACCATATGATCCAGCTATTCCACTGCTGGGTATTTACCCAAAGAACTTGAAAACACCAATGCATAAAGATACATGCACCCCTGTGTTCATTGCAGCAGTATTCACAATAGCCAAGACTTGGAAGCAACCTAAGTGCCCACCAAGGGACGAATGGATAAAGAAGATGTGGTATATATACACAATGTAATACTACTCAGCCATAAGAAACGATGAAATCCAGCCATTTGTGACAACATGGATGGACACTGAGGGTATTACGCAAAGTGAAATAAGTCAGAGGGAGAAGGTCAAATACCGTATGATTTCCTTCATTAAGTAGTAGATAATAACAACAATAAACAAACACACAGAGACACAGATTGGATTGGTGGTTACCAGAGGGGATGGGGGGAGGGAGGAGGGCGAAAGGGATAATTCGGCACATGTGTGTGGTGATGGGTTGTAATTAGTATTTGGGTGGTGAACATGATGTAATCTATGCAGAAACAGAAGTATAATGATGTACACCTGAAATTTATACAATGTTATAAACCAACGTTACTGCAATAAACAAAAAATTAAAAAAAAAAAAAACAACCTAACTTTACACCTCAAGGAACTAGAAAAAGAAGAATAAATTAAGCCCAAAGTTAGCAGAAGAAAGGAAATAATAAAGATTAAAGCAGAAATAACGAAATAGAGAATAGATAAATAATAGCAAAGATTGACAAAACCAAGGTTTGCTTCTTTGAAAAAATAAACAAAATAGACTAGACTCAGACTCACCAAGAAGAAAAGAGAGAGGACCCAAATCAATAAAATTATAAATTAAAGAGGAAACGCTACAAAAGATATCACAGAAATATAAAGAATCTTAAGAGACTACTATGAGCAACTACACACCAACAAACTGGACAACTCATAAGAACCGGATGAATTCCTAGAAACATACAACCTACCAAGATGGAATCATGAAGAAATAGAAAATCCAAACAGACTAATAATGAGTAAGGCGACTGCATCAGTAACGAAAAAACCTCCCAACAAAGAAAAGCCTGGGACCAGATAGTTTCACTGGTGAATTCTACCAAATATTTAAAGAATTAACACCAATACTTCTCAAACTCTTCCAAAACACTGAAGAGTAGAGAATACTACTAAACTCACTTTATGAGGCCAGGATTACCCTCATACCAAGCCAGATAAGGACACTACAAGAAAAGAAAACTACAGGCCAATATCCCCAATGAATATAGATGCAAAAATTCTCAACAAAATACTAGCAAACCAATTCAACAGCATATTAAAAGGATCATACACCATGATCAAATGGGATTCATCCTTGTGATGTATAGATGGTTCAACATATGCAAATCAATAAATGTGATACATATTAACAGAAAGAAAGATAAAAAACACATGATCATCTCAATAGATACAAAAAAGCATTTGACAAAATTCAACATCCATTCATGATAAAAACTCTCAATAAATTGTGTATAGAAGGGATGTACCTCAACATAATAAAGATCTTTTATGACAAGCCCACAGCTAACATCGTACTCAATGGTGAAGGTTAAAAGCTTTTCCTCTAAGATCAGGCAAAAGACAAGGGTGCCCACTCTCACCACTCCTATTCAACATAGTACTGGAAGTCCTAGCCAGAGGAATCAGGTAAGAAAAAGAAATAAAAGGCATCCAAATAGGAAAGGAAGAAGTAAAATTATCTCTGTTTGCAGATGATATGATCTTATATATAGAAAATCCTAAAGACTCTACCAAAAAAATGTTAGAACTCATAAATTAATTCAGTAAATTTGCAGGATATAAAGTCAACATACAAAAATCAGTTACATTTCTATACACTAACAACAAATTATCTGAAAAAGAAATGAAGAAAATGATCCCATTTACAACAGCATCAAAAACAATAAAATACACAGGAATAAATTTAACCAAGGAGGTGAAAGATCTGTACAATGAAAACTATGAGACATTGATGAAAGAAATTGAAGAACACACAAATAAACGGAAATATATCCCATGTTCCTGGACAGGAAGAATTAATACTGTTAAAAAGCCCACACTACCCAAAGTAATCTATAGATTCAATACAATCCCTATCAAGATTCCAATGGCATTTTTTTACAGAACTAGAACAAACAATCCTAAAATTCATATGGAACCACAAAAGATCCCAAATAGCCAAAGCAATCCTGAGAAAGAAGAACAAAGCTGGAGGCATCACAGTTCCTGATTTCAAACTATATTACAAAGCTATAGTAATCAAAACACTATGGTAACAGCAGTAAAATAGATGCATAGACCAATGGAACATAAGTGAGAGCCCAGAAATAAACCCATGCATACATGGCCAACTAATATTTGACAAGGGAGCCAAGAATACTCAATGGAGAAAAGATAGTCTCTTCAATAAATGGTGCTGGGAAAACTGAACATTCCCATGGAAAAGAATGAAATTGGACCCCTATCTTACACTTTACATAAAAATTAACTCCAAATGGATTAAAGACTTAACTATAAGACCTGAAGCTATAAAACTCCTAGAAGAAAACATAGGAAAAAAGCTCCCTGACGTTGGTCTTGGCAATGATTTTATGGATATGACACCAAAAGCACAAGCAACAATAGCAAAAATAAACAAGTAAGACTATATCAAACTAAAAAACTTATGTACAGCAAAAAGAAATGATCAACAAAATCAAAGGCAACCTATGGAATGGGAGAAAATATTTGCAAACTACATATATTAAGGGGTTAACATCCAAAATATATAAGGAACTCATACCACTCAATAGCAAAAAAACAAATGATCCAATTTAAAAACAGGCAAAGAGGGAGCTGGACTGGTGGTGTAGTGGTTAAGTTCACGTGCTCTGCTTCAGTAGCCTGGGGTTCGCAAGTTCAGATCCCGGGTGCGGACCTATGCACCGCTCATCAAGCCATGCTGTGGCGACACACCACGTACAAAATACAGGAAGATGGGCACAGATGTTACCTCCTTTTGCTGAGGATGATTGGCAACAGATGTTAGCTCAGGGCCAATCTTCCTCACCAAAAAAAAAAAAAAAAAAAGGCGGGGCGGGGTGGGGAGAAGGACTTGAATAGACATTTTTTCCAAAGAAGACACACAATTGGCTAACAGGAACATGAAAATGTACTCAAGATCACTAACCATCAGGGAAATGCAAATCAAAACCACAATAAGATACCACCTCACACCTGTTAGAATGGCTATTATCAAAAAGACAAGAGATAACAAGTGCTGATGAGGATATAGAGAAAAGGGCACCCTGGAGCACTGTTGGTGGGAATGTAAACTGGTACAGCCACTATGGAAAACACGCATGTTCCTCAGAAAAGTAAAAACAGACATACATATGATTCAGCAATCCCACTTCTGGGTATATATCTGAAGGAAAGGAAATCACTGTCTTGAAGAGATATCTGCACCCTAAAGTTCACTGCAGCATTATTTACAATAGCCAAGACATGGAAACAACCCAAGTGTCAATAGATGGATGAATGGATTAAAAAAATGTGAGGTGTGTGTGTATAACGGAATATTCTTTGGCCATAAAAAGGAAGGAAATTCTGCCATCTGTGACAACATGTATGGCCCTTGAGGACATTATGCTAAGTGAAATAAGTCACCCAGAAAAAGACAAATGCTATATGATCTCACTTACATGAGGAATCTAAAAAAAACAAATTCATAGAAACAGAGAACAGACTGGTGGTTGCCAGAGGCGGAGGCTATGGGATAGGGGAAATGGGTGAAGGGGGTCAAAAGGTCCAAACTTCCAGTTATAAAATAAATAGGTTCTGGGGATGTAATGTACAGCATGGTGAATACAGTTAACAATACCGTACTGCATATTTGAAAGTTACTAAGAAAGTAGATTTTTAAAAGTTATCAACACACACAGACACACACACACACATATACACACAGACAAAAAATTGTAATTATGTAAGGTGATGGATGTGTTAACTAACCTTATTGTGGTAATCATTTTGTAATAGATACATATATCAAATCATTGCATGGTATACCTTAAACTTACCCAATGTTATACATCAATTATATCTCAATAAAGATGAACAACAACAAAAAAATAAAATAAAATAAGGAAATCCTGGTCCTATTTTAGCCTGTCCTACTAACCTAATGTATAAGTTAAATAATATGGACAGCAGTAGTTTGTCAATTGAGAAAATCATGAGACACCTGCAAAGAACTCTGAGTTGCTCCACCTAAAACTGAAAATAAACTATAGTGAACTAAAAACTTACAAATATGTATCATTTGTCTTGCCATTTGCTTCAAATTGCTAACCTTGGCATTTCTTCCTCACACTTAATTATTGCATAATATGCCTAAAAGACATAAAACTACTAAATATCAAATATTACTCATTCGTAATTTATTTAACGCTTACTGTGCACCAGGTATCCTGTTAGGGACTGGGATACAAAGGCAGATAAGCCCTGCTCTCAAGTAACTCATAGTCGTTTTAGATTTGTTCTAGATTAAAAACACCACATACTGAGTTCTATTTACCAAAGACTTTCTGTTCCAATAAAATTGGGAGGGATGGCAGAAGGATGTTTATGAAATATGAGCAGACCTTTAATTACGAAAACATAATGCAACTGATTTCCATAGTAGTATTCCTCAAATTTCTTCATAAGACCATAAGGAAAATGAGTAATAATATAAAATGTTAAACATGGAAAATTACTTATATAACTTCAAAAGACTCTTGATGCCTGTTGGTGAATTCAAACACAATTAGAACTTAATGAGGTTTGTACTTGTTAAATAATGTGTAAAAGCCCCAAGGGGTTCTGAGTCACACATAGGATGGTATAGCTATATTTAAACATAAAATTGAAATGTTTTTTCTTGTATTTCAACCAAAAATTTATCTTAACTGAAAAAACCTCTCGTGTATGGTAAAGAAAACAAGGGCAATGAACACATCCTACCTGGGCACACGTCTTCACTGTGCAAAAGGAATGGCTGTCAGGAAGCCACGGTGACATAGCATAGGCTTGGTAATCACTCCATCTGCCCAAAACCATCCCACTCACCTTCCATACACAAAATTGATGATAATTTGGTAAACCAACAAAATAACAAAAGGTTAAACAGTTACAAAATGTGATTCTTGTATACAAAGCTAAGCAAATCAATGAGTAATAGCCCTCACATGGCTGTATCAGATATCTAAATCTGTTCCCCAGGATTAACCTGGTTGCTCATGGCTAAAAATATATGTAAATCCATGATAAATTCTTCATCTCTATCACTAATTGAAAGATTTTTCCCCTGTAATCTGACCATGGATTTCCAGAAAATTTAAAAGGCATGCATAATAAACTATTTAACTTGGACCCCCTTAGAAAAAGAAATTTAACTAACTTGCTTTTTAAATCAAGAGCAGAAAACCTAAAATTATTTCCTCTCTCTAATCTAAAACCTCTTGAGCCCCAGACCAATCATCTTGGATGTCCTATTATTGTCACAAATGAACCTCAGCCCCTACACTTGCGTTTGTTGTGTGTTTCCAATCCTGGTAACCCACCACCAGATTTAGTCAACCAAGCTAGAAAACTCCTAGCCTCTCACATGTTCCTTACAACCAATTCACTACCAAGTTTTACCAAGCCTAGTTTACCAAAACTCCTAGCCTCTCACATGTTCCTTACAACCCATTCACTACCAAGTTTTATCAAGATTCCACCTTTACAAAATAATCCCCCTTCTTGATTTTAACCATCAATAGCAGACTCCAATCACTTTTTTGTCCTGATGTTTCCAAAAGATATGTTGTTAATCTCTCTGTCTCCAATCCATTCGCCGCGCTATTTCCAGAATGACCTTTCTAAAATGCAAATATAAGCCTATCACTCTTCTGATTAAAACAGGCTTTTAGGATAAGGGTCACTCTCTCTCACTTAACATCTCCTCCTGATCTTGTTCCTACCTGTGCATGTCTTTCATGGACTATTTCTTTTTATTAGACACACAGAATTACATACAGATTTGAGCCTCTGCCCTATGTCCTCCTTGTCTTTTTCAACCAGATAACTCCCTCTTTCCCTTAGAATTTAGCCCAAGGGTTAAGCCTGCCCAGAAATCTCTGTCTGATTTGGATTCTTCTCTGCACTCCCACAGTCTCCTCTGCTAACACCTTCACAGCACCTCCCTAGTACCTGGAAACACTGACCCACTGGCCAGTGTATATCCTCAGAGGCAGGACTGTATCTCATTCAACCACGTACTGCGAGCATCTAACCTGGCACATAGCAAGCATTCAATAAATATCTGTCATTTAATGCCTTTAATGCCCTACCAGTAAGGCATTTAATACCTTGCCTTACAAAAGAGCTATGTTACTGGAAAAAAACCAACAACAAAGAAACTCATGTTAAGGGGGTACGTAAGACCTCATCCGAATGGCGAAAGCTCTCAAAAATGGAATCCTATGCAGTCACAAAAATAAAACAGGCAACACGCTTAATTAAAAAAATATCAAAGTCATTTTAGATACCTTAAATTAATAACACAAGTATCTACAATTATATTTACATTTATTATTCCTTATATGCTAGAAACTTTTCAGGATAGCCCTCCCAGAAAGTTTCAACAAATTCACCTTGTTTCATTAAATTTATCTCATTTAACAGAGCATGCAGATACTACTGTAGATAATACTCCAACAAAGAGGCATTCACTTCATATCTACATGTCTAACGGCTTTCTCATTTTGACTTTCAGCTATAGCTTCTGCTACCTCCTTCCTTTGCATGCTCATCTCGGCTCTCAATTCGTGGTAAGTAAGCAGAGTGTATTTTCCAAGGCCTGCATTTATTTTACTCACTATGGATATATCACAGCAACCTCTCTCATCTCTTCCTGACCCCTTTTCTTCCTGACCTTTCTTCTCTTTTTCTAATTGTTTCCAACAGGAATCACTCACACATACTTTCATTCAATCAACAAACGTTTATTAAGTGCCTAGACAGAGCTAAGTTTCTTTTTGTTTTTTGTTTTGTGAGGAAGATTAGCCTTGAGCTAACATCTGTTGCCAATCTTCCTCTTTTTGCTGAGGAAGACTGGCCCTGAGCTAACATCTGTGCCCATCTTCCTCTATTTTTTTATGTGTGGGACACCTGCCACAGCATGGCTTGATGAGTGGTGCGTAGGCCCACATCCGGGATCTGAACCTGTGGACCCCGGGCCGATGAAGTGGAGTGTGCAAACTTAACCACTATGCCACCAGGTCGGCCCCCAGGGCTAAGTTTTTTAATTCATGTGGTTCCAGAAAAAATGCATTTATATAAATCCAACCTGTGACTGTTACCCGTGGTAAGAAATGAACTTTGCATGGCAATCCAGTACACACATGCTATATTTACTCACAGAAACAAAATTCCATGAAACAAGACTTAACTATACTATGTGCCATGCACTGGAAGATTCCACTGGATTCAATTCAGTTCTATTTCTTTTTTTTTTTTTTTTATAAATTCTTTTTTTTTATAATTTTATTTTTATTTATTTTTTCCCCCCAAAGCCCCAGTAGATAGTTGTATGTCATAGCTGCACATCCTTCCAGTTGCTGTAGGTGGGACGCGGCCTCAGCGTGGCCGGACAAGCGGTGCATCTGTGCGCGCCCGGGATCCGAACCCCGGCCGCCAGCAGCGGAGCGCGTGCACTTAACCGCTAAGCCACGGGGCCGGCCCTCAGTTCTATTTCATTTCATTGTGTGGAGGCCTACTAAATTAATTTCATGGCCCACTAATGAGTCAAGAATTACAGTGTGAACAGCACTGTTCTAGAAGACATGAAGAAAACTTGTGTTTAGAGAGATTACTGTATTAAAAAAAAGAAAAAGGTAAAACTACCTTGGAGGGGATGGAGAGAGGATGGTGAGGGAGAAAAAGGGAAAGAGAGAGGAAAGTAGAAGTAAAAGAAATAGGAGGGGGCCAGGGGACAGAAAGAGATCATTAAAAATAGAAAAGATACATAGGCAAAGCCAGAGAGGGTCAAAGACCAAAGGGAAGGCCAGAATGAAAGAGAAAGGAAGACTGTTGCAGAAATTTCCGGGGTTAGGGAAGGGGTCACAGTCTGGTCCGTGGGCTGAGGAGTTGTTTTCACCTATTGTCTCCCGCCTGTGGAGGGAACTGGCTGATGAATCATTGATCACTCTCCCAACTGCTCTAATCCTTAAACCTTTAAAGACTATGCTCTCCGGGGTTTAGAAAAGATAACCAGAGTTACCCCTTAAGGTGGAAATACTTATTTAGCCTGCAGCACAGAGACCAGAGCATTATTTGCAGAAGACTGGATGAAATCAATGGGGGAGGACCCCCAGAGAGGGACTTGTATATAAGGAATACATTATTGAAAACGATACCATGAAAAGTAAACAAAGTTAATCACGGCCATTGTGTCATGCTCATCCCATCAGTGTGAAAGGTATGCTAATTCTGACTGTGTAAGAGCACCCTCTGATTTGTGAAACGCTCGCCCCAGCAGAAGCCCATACCCAGGGGCATTCACTCCAAGGTAAGTAAATGCTTCTTATGATGAGAAATACTTAGGGAATAAATTCAACCTTATGGTCCTAAAACAGTAAACACATTTATTTACCTTATATTACATTTCAGCTTATCCTGTGTTGGAAGCATCCTAAATTAGACAGTATTTATCCAAACTTTATGTATTATATTTTGAACCATTTCTTAGAGGTAGTTTTTAAACGAGTGAGATATATTCCTGGAATAGGTGAGCCACGGAATAGCAGGCACTAATAATACATGTGCTCATGTTCTTTTTAACCTACACTGATTGGCATTGGTTGCTTAGTTAACAACTCCCAGAGAACTGGTAGGAGAGTAAAATGAGAACAGGTTGGTCTTGCATGAACACACTGAATCACCGCTGGGCCACACAGCACCCCACCTGCCCCGGCACAGCAAGTCCTTCCACTGGGGTCTATCTCACTCTGCATTTGGTCCCAGGTGTAAGTGGAAGCAGGACAGAGGAAAAAAAAAAAAAACGGGAAAAACCTGCTGTGCTGACTTTTTTTCTATCAGTGTGCAGTAGGGGAAGAAAAAAACAGGAGAGGGCAGAGGGCTTATGAGCAGGAAAGAGAATAGGGGAAGAACTGAAAAATGCTCAAGGATGGGGGAAAAAGAAGCCACTGGGAGGGTGGCTGAAAACCAGGGAGACACTGGGTGAGGTGGGCTTCCAGGGATGCTCAGGGGGCCTCAGACAGACTCCGACAGCAATGGGAGGGAGAGGGAGTTGAGATTCGGTACATTTTAACAAATATTTACTAAGCACTCAATTTAAGGTACTATTCCTACAGGGGGCACAAAGATGAGCTGCCCTCTAGGAACTTATAATCTAGCAGGAGAGCAATAACCCCAACTAGGAGCAGCACTGTCCTGACGATGGATATACAACCTCTACACCATGAGGTGAGTCAAGCAAAGTGTGCTTGCCCAGGAAGCATGTCTACATCAGGGACAATATGCTGGGTAGTGGGAAAAGAATAAAGGTAAATTCTCTTTAAATATTAAAAAATAATTCAAGATCATCAGAGCAGAAACATTACGTTTGTATATAGAGGGGTCTACCAATCCAGATCATGTCAGAGGACCAGAGTGAGGGCTGTCTGCACCATTAACCCAGTACTTCTACCACTGGGGCTATAAAAGAGGCTGGTAACACTAGGCATTTATAGCTTAGTGATGGAGAGCCAGGCTGTCTGGGTTGGAATCCTGGTTCCTCCACTTGCTAACTGTTTGACCTTGGGCAAGTTGCATAACTTTGTGCTTCAGTTTTTCCATCTGTAAAATGAAGATGATAGTAAGATCTACTTCATAGGTTATTGTGAGAATTGAGTTAATACACGTTAAGGGACATAGAACAGTGCCCATCACAAACTGAGTGCTCAGGAAGTGTTGGCTGATGTCACTCCTCCCTAATCACCCCCATACACTCGGGGAGTGGTCCTAGTCAAAGGGAGGGGGTCACACTCAAACAAAATACAATTTGGAGTATTTGGGCTGACAGTGTAGATGTTGACCAGTTTGGGTTTAATATTCACTTCTAAGAAATGTCCTGCGAGACCTTGAAGTGTGGAAAGTGTCCGGCTCCCCCACGCAGGTTTCTGCACCTCTGCTTCAGGAGCCCCTGCTCCACTGGCTCCTTGCCAGCTACTTACTGTCAATATTTGTTACATTTGGTGTTGTATTTACCTCATATTTAGAAAAGGAATATGGGTATGCCTCACGGCTTCAAGAAAAATTGGTAAGATGATGAATAATCCAGAGATGAGTAGATACATATGTACAAAAAATTAAAATAAACTTATTACCATTTTAAAATATACTAGAACCTAAAACATAAAATAAGAATTTCACTAATCTCATATAAATCTAATTTCTCTTGGTTTTGGCATAGTTTTAGAAATCTAAAAATGAATAGTTGACATTTTAAGAACCTAGTTACAGAGTTTCAATTTAAAGCATGCACCCATGTGCCTGTGCACACACACACACATACACACACACACAAACAATACTACTACTCTTGGGCAGTTGCCATGACAACATAATGCAGAGCTTACCAGGCTCTTTGTTATCCTGCTGAGGATGCTGTGCAAAAACACACTCACGTTAGTCTTTACTAATTAAGTGGAAAAGGTTAAAAAACATTCTAGATTCACAGGGTTTTCATACTGCTAGGACTCAGAAAAGCAAATACTAAATATTTTAAGAAAAGAATTTAAAAGTACTAACTGCAAAACCAATTACAGAGCAAAGTAGACATGATATTGAAGAAAACAGGGGAAAACGTTTTTCTTTTATTTTGTATGCTATATTCATTTCATCATCTTCTCCTCCTAAGTTGTGCCATACTATTTTAACGGGATAATCAATTTGTATAATACAGTTTGGTTATTAATAGTCTCTTATTTTACTAACACATTTAAATACTTTCCTTTTTTTTTTTTTGTGAGGAAGATCAGCCCTGAGCTAACATCCGATGCCAAGCTTACTCTTTTTGCTGAGGAAGACCAGCCCTGGGCTAACATCTGTGCCCATCTTCCTCTACTTTATATGGGACGTCGCCACAGCATGGCTTGCCAAGCGGTGCGTCGGTGCGTGCCCGGGATCCGAACCTGGGAGCCCCTGGCTGCCGCAGCAGAGCACAAGCACTTAACTGCTAGGCCACGGGGCCAGCCCCAACACTTCCCTTTTTTGGCCACATCTATTTCAATTTGTTTGGGAGCCCATACTTCCATATGCTAATTAGACATAAGAAAGAAAAACTGTCTCTAAATTAATGGGAGTTTATTTGTTTAAAAAAAAGAGGAAAAAAAGAAAAAAATAGTGGCAGGGGAGAGAAAGAAGGGCTGAAGAGCCCTTTTGAAGGCTGTGATAAAACACTGTCTCGGTTTTCCTTCCCCTTCTCTGATCAGCCGTCTCTGCCTCCCTGGCAGGTTTCTCTCTCTCTGTCTCAGCTGCTAGACCCAGATCCCCTTAAGACTCAGCTGTGGACCTTTTCTCAGTCTAGTATCTCTTCCTAGGTGGTCTCATCCTCATCCAGTGGCTTTAATTATCACCCACATGCATTTACATCCCAGCAGGCTCTCTTCTGAGTTCCAGATCAGTTGACCCAACTGCCTCCCAAACATGGCCACTTTGATGCTACTTTAAAGGCACACTGGATCCTCCTGCAGTGCTCCTTACCTCAGTAAATGGCAGCTCTGAATGGTCCTAACACAGGCGTACTCAACACCTATCTGCTAAATGTATAAATGAACGAATCAATCAATCAAATCTGTTACACAAACCAAAAAACCTAAGGTTCATCCTTGATAAGGCCTTCTTCCTTTCCCTCCAGTGACCAAGTCCTGTCCTAAATATTCCCCAAATCCATCCCATTTCCAAATTCCTCCCAGCCACTACTCTCTAAAGCACTAGTCTTTGCCTGGATGACGATAATGGCCTCAACTATCAACCAGGAACGTGCAGATGTAGTACACCAAGAAGTTAGGCAATCAGTGTCTATTAAACAATTTATTGAACAAGCTGATAAAGGTGGTCTAAGAAGAGGGAAGAGAACCTTTACTAAATGTCAGCTATATGCCAGGCACGGATCTAGATGCCTTGCATATACCACCTCATTTAATCTCCACTGTGACCTATTTTCCAGAAGAAACTCAACTGAGCATATGGCATCAGGGAGCCTCTCCTGGTCACAGCCTTTGCTTTGTTTGGTCCCAAAAAGCAGAGAATAATGATGAATATGAAGAAGATGATGACGATGATGGTGATGATCACAACTTACTGAGAACTTTTTCCAGACACTGTTCTAAGCACTTTGCATGCATTATTTCATTTAAGCCTACCACCCTCCTATGAAGCAGGTGCTATTATCCCATTCTGCAGAAGAGAAAACTGAGCCACACGAGACTTAAGTTACTTGCTCAGGGTAAAAAAACTAAGAAGTGGTAGAGCTGTGATTCAGGATATGAACCTAGTTCTGTTTAAGAATTTACTAAACACCTGTTTAACTTACAGCAAGTTATTAGAACTGGTGGGGATATACAGCTAGAAGAGACAAACCCATCCCTGCTCTCAAGGGTCTTGTAGTGAACCTGAGGAGCCTGTCTCCAGGGTCAGAGCTGCTTTCTCATCCCACCTCTACCCAGTGGAGAGCAGATTCCATGGAGGAAGCCTCCACCAACTCCAATCCCACCTCCAAAGGGTGCATTTCAAGTAAAGTCAAGGCTGCCAATGACTTGGCATCTTGCCCATCCCCACAGCTACCCAGTTTTCCTTGGATAAAGTACCAGGAGGAGATGCTTTAGTGCTTACACTAGTATGGTGACACGACTGAATATTTTTCTTACAAAGTCTTAAAAAAAAAAAAAAAGCACATAATATAAAATATATAGTAGCATAAATAATATAAAATAGCATAAATACAAAGATTTTTTTAAAGGTGTAATTTAGTACTTACAATTTGATAACTCCATCTGGGCCCCTGGAATAGAGCTGCTGGTTGCCTTTGTCTTGTTTATGTTGACTCTGACCCAGCTGAACAAATCTACAAATTACAATGGATAAAAAGTAAACTAAAGAAGAAACTACTTGCAATAAATTCAGTAGATCACACGAAATGGTATGAGCTTTCCAATGACAGCGGTATGCTTATTTCAGAAAGGCACACAAGAGTACCCTACGTAACACAAGACTTTACTTACAAATGGCTGCCTGATTTTAGAGTGGGTTTGTTAGAGGCAAAGGAGGTGGGATTCTGCTTAAAATGTAAACCATAACCATAGATATAAGAATGAAGTGAAATGTGCACTTCATTGCATTTCTACTTACTTAAACGTGATACAGAACTTGAACCAAAATGTTCCTGAAACCAGGAAGAGGATCTTTCAGGGCCTCACATATCTGAGGGTGACTGCAGCAGGAAGCACGGGGAAACATGAGGGGAGGCATTTGCAGTGAGGCAAATGACAAGGAAAGGGTAGATCAGGCCAGGGATCCATCTCCTGAAGGAGGAATGCTGCTGAGAACCCAGGACATGGAGTCAGCTCCCTTAGGACCACAAGAATCCCCAAGTCTACTCCAGCCACTCCTGAGAGTACTTTCAGCTGAGACAGATGGAACTGAAGAGACAACCTGCTGAGCACCACTGCCACACCACGCCTTCCTAGAGAAGACTGGAACAACACTAATCCAGGCTTGACGCTAAGAGCCAAAGGGAATCACCCCAGGCCAGCTCAGCAGCAGAAGAGGATATCCAGTGATGGGCAGAGGGCCACCAGCTATTTCTCAAGTGCATACCTGTCTGAAGTGCAGCCTGTGCTACAATATCCATCCTCCCCTCAGGGACACAGACTGTAGTTTTGTCCTAATGCCCCTGTGAGGTGACAGGGCAGGATTAAAGGGGTGATTCCCTTTCCACTTTTCTATTATTAAAATATTTTCTTTTGATGACAATGGATATTTCATAGTTTATTTTTTATTAGCTTTTTTAAAGGTCGAGAAAAGTACTGCAGAAACCAATTATTGAATCATTACACTGCTACTCAAAACTTTTTTTTTTTTTTTTTTTTTGCTGAGGAAGATTCTCTCTGAGCTAACATCTGCTGCCAATCTTCCTCTTTTTGTATGTGAGCCACCAGAGCATGGCCACTGACAGACAAGGGGTGTAGGTCCGCGCCCAGGAACTGAACCCAGGACGCTGAAGCGGAGTGTGCCAACTTAACCACTAGGCCACCAGGGCTGCCCCTACTGGAAAACTTTTAAATAGTTTCCCCCCCTTTTTTTTTGTGAGGAAGATGGGCCCTGAGCTAACATCTGTCAATCCTCTTTTTTTTTTTTTTTGCTGAGGAAGACTGGCCCTGGGCTAACATCCATGCCCATCTTCCTCTACTTTATATTGGACGCTGCCATAGCATGGCTTGACAAGCGGTGCACTGGTGCGCACCTGGGATCTGAACCGGTGAACCCCGGGCCGCCGCAGCGGAGCACACGCGCTTAACCGCTTGCGCCACCGGGCCAGCCCCTAAATAGTTTCCTTTTATCCAACTTTTACCTTCAGCAAGTGAATATTTTTGATCCATTTTTTGGGAAGAATGTCATACAATACCTAATGTTTGTACAGAACTTTAAAATGCCCAAATCATATGCACAATCACTGTCAGAATTAAAAAAAGAGATTTGGCAGGGGTCTGAGGCTTTGAGAAAGTAAGCAGAAAACTTCCAGGTGTGGTCAAGAAAGCAAACCGAAGATATGAGAAAAGATGGGGGCAAAGGAAGGTATAGGGAACAGGGCTCAGAAATGAGAACAAAACTTCAAAACCGAGAAACGCGCAGGAGTTGAACGGTGGTTGAGGCCCAGTGTAGGAAGAGCAGGCAGAGAGCAGGAACCTGAAGGACAAGCTGCGGAAGCCAGTTCCGGCTGCATGGCTTCCCTCCCCACGCTGTGTGTGGTAGTCCGGGCGGGAGCCCTGACAGGCGAGCCAGGCCAGCGCACGGTCTTTACACGCACAAACTTTGGCGGGTACCAGCCGACTGGGTGCAGCAATGCAGTGGGACAGGGCACCTGCCAATTTAGGGCAGAACTACATGGGCTCTCGCCCTGCCCTTCAGGCTCTGCCCTCTGGATCAGAGGAGGCACTAAGAGCCCTAGGGCCTGGCTGGGGCCAGAGGGGGTACCAGTCAGTCCCTGAACATCCTTGGCCAACCCCCGGCACAGCTACCCCCCAGATACTGACAGAGAGCAGCTTCCTCTGCCTACAGCAAGGCCCATGACAGATGGAGAGGGGAGATGTCCCTACTGCCAGTAGGGACAGTCTGCTCATAGGATGGGGCTATTCACAGAGAGGGAAGAGATGGCCAGGCCCCCTGCTTCTCCCCTTCTCCCCAGGTCTGCATCACAAGCACGGGCAGCTGACATTATCCAGAGGACTGCACAGTCGAAAATCTCAAGATACCCAAGAACCACAGGCTAGGTCTCCTAGACAAGTCACTGAATGGCTCTTTCCGTGCTCTTAGCCTAGAAAGAGGGATAATAATATCTTTTCAATCTACTACACAGTTGTCTAAGGAACAAATAAAACACTGTAAAGTGTCACACTAATCAAAGGAAGAGGTGTTGTTTTTCAGCATATCAAACTCAGAATCTTATTCCAGGACATGGATTCCTTCTTCCCCTGTGGTAATCCCTTCCCTATAGGCCCCGGCATCCTTCTTAGACTGTTTCCCGGGGATGCTGTGGCTCAACAAAGCTGAATCTCACTCCCCAAGAAGGGAGAACTGCAAGTGGGCCTCAGAGGCAGTCTGAGCTAAAAAGCCTCCAGGTGAAAGTCATGCTTGAAGCAAGAGACATTTTCTTCTGCTTAATTAAGGTGAGCCAAAATTTCAGTCCCCGACATGTACACTCAGCATTCTCTGCAATAAAGGGTCATATTATTCAGTCACTAACCCCAAACAATTCGTTCTTCCAGACCATGTTACTTACAAAGGGCCACTTCTACTACCGAAGAGTTTAGCTGCACTGTGGTGACAGCTGTGAGGAATAAGTGACTGCATGTCTGTGTGCCAGGAGTGCGGAGGGTGTGGCTGCATTCTGAATGACTAAATTAGCTTCTGGTAAGACAGCGATGCGGAGTCACCTCAGTGCTTTTGCAGTCAAGAAATGCTGTGCATTTTTATATTTTACATTTATATAGCAGATCTCACTAGTTTCAAGTAAAAAGCTGACAATATCCGGCTCGATGGATTCTACAAATGAAATACTCTCCTTAAAAAAGAACAGAAGATCATTGCTCATTTATATTATAGTTTACATAAGCCAAACTTATATGAAGGAAGTGGGACGGTGTTCACATGCAATAATCAAGTCTTCTCAATGCATGTATTAGGCTGGTTACAGCATGTTTACAGTGGTCTTGTCAGGTTCTTGAGGATTTCTAGGTGAGGGATTCTTTTGAGAATCTGATAACTATGTATGAATCTCCTCAGAAAAACATACATAGACACAAAATTATGTATATAATTTCAAGGAATGCCTTTTGGTGGATCCTCTCCTTTCAGCTAGATCTACCTAATAAAGGTCTAGAACATTCTGAATTGGCACCATTATATCACTGCTTCCTTTTTCCTCCTTAGCCACCACTCCCATCAGCACCCCCGAGCTAACACGAATGCAAGGTCCTCAATCATCAATATCCCAGGTTCATTTTTTAAGAAAATATCTGATCTGGAGGATTTGTTAATGCAGGAATGCAGGAATGTATTTGTATTTCAGTTTGCAGCTTATATATGGACAGTGAAAATATATGTATGTATCATAAATTTTTTATCTTTGAGGGGCACTGAGAGTCTCAGGCAGGAGGCCCTTTAACTCCATATATAAATCAATGTTTCAGAATTTGAACTCTTAAATGCTACTACTATACTCAAAGCGGAATTCATTTCCTTCTGTATTGTTGACTATTCTCATTTTTTAAAAGTTATGCTAGCTATAAGTTACTGTAATAATACATGTGTATTTTTTTCTTAACCTCTACATGGAAGTAGTTTACCTTGAATAAATGGAGAGATCTTCTTCCGAGAGGCCATCCGAGAGGTTAATTCCATATACCTCTTTCATGGGCTGGACCACATTCTGGGGTTAAAAAAGAAGGAATCAAGAAGAATTTTTAGACATCTAGCATATTATTTTCAAAGATGAAGAAAATGAACCTGTGAATTTTTCCACAAAAGCAATCACAATGTCTCTTCAATCTATTCATTAAACTTCTCAGTTAATGGTTTTTTAAAAATCTGATTTCATTACCACTAAAAATAGTTTGTTTTGGGGTAAAAAAAATGTTAAATAATTACTAGTTGCTTTCGTATAATGCTGGACTAGGCAAACTTTTTCTGCAAAGGGTCAGACAGTAAACATTATAGGTTCTTTGGGTCATACTGTCTCTGTTGCAACTACTCAACTCTGCTGTTAGAGTGCTAAAGCAGCCATAGACACTATGTAAAGAAACAGGCATGGCTGGGTTCCAATAAAACTTTATTGACACAAACAGACAGCAGGCTGGATTTAGCCAATCAATTGTGGTTTGCCAACTCCTGGAATAATGGATTCAGTTCTTTTTTTTTTTTTTTTTTTTTAAAGATTTTATTTATTTATATTTTCCCCCCAAAGCCCCAGTAGATAGTTGTGTGTCATAGCTGCACATCCTTCTAGTTGCTGTATGTGGGACGCGGCCTCAGCATGGCCGGAGAAGCAGCGCGTCGGTGTGAGCCCGGGATCCGAACCCGGGTCGCCAGCAGTGGAGCGCGCTCACTCAACCACCAAGCCACGGGGCCGGCCTGGATTCAGTTCTTATATTATCACATTTTATTTGCCATATCTACCTCTAATGGCTTTTGGCTATTTCTAGAAATCAAACTTCCCCAAAGCTAGATTTGCTTCTTTTGTAGTTTACTTCCCTTTTATTTTCCCTTAATGTATTGGCAACGTCAAAATGAACAGGATGAATTTCCCACTGGGGCTATGCAAAGATCATGAGGCCCAGGTCAAACCCTGCTTTCCAACAATGTGCTGAGCAAGGGAATAAACGGATCTCAAGTGGATGGGCTGCTCAAAGAGGGACAGGATTCTCTTAAAAATTCTGAAGTGATAAGAAATCCACTCTTATACATGGGAGCAAAAATACCGACTTCATTTAAAAATGAAACCATTTCAATAACATCTATGCTAAATTTAGTATTCATCTCTGCAGTGTCTCAAACACCACACATTAGAATGGTGCGAGGGAGGTAATGTGACCTTTTCTCGCTCTCAGCCTTTTAACTGAAAGTAGAATTTTAGAGATCATTTTCCAGAGCCCCATGCTGGACCACACAAGCTCCTCTCCCCCACACCTCGGTCACTTTGGCACTGTCTCCCGTGTCGCTCATCTTCACTGGAGTGGAGCGCTGAGACACAGAGCCCTCCTCTTCCCGGTCAGTCCCAGAGTCATCCTCAGAGCTGCTGGACACAGCCTCCTCGCTGGGGGGTGGCGGGGCACTGGCTGCCGTTTTCCTCTGTAGTACTGCTTCTTCTCTATTGCTTTTGTTTCTTTAAAAAGATGAATGTGGATGCAAAGCATCTTTAAACTGAACCCTCAACACTCACTATGCATCATTCCGTCCCAAAGCCTTAGTCCTAGTGAAGCATAAGAAAATGACTGTGAGAAACTAGTTTCTGGGTTCAAGTTGTGCTAAAGGGAAAACCTTAACATTTTAACCATGTACATGTACTGACCTTATATGAATTTAACCCCTGTTATAAATTCAGAAAATAAACCAGTATGTGTGTGTAAACCAGTGCAGAAACGTCTTCTCACCACTTGGTTACTGTGCCTTCCTTTGGTAACTGATATCAATATTTTCAAAATTTATGGTACAATAATGGAAGCCTATATGTTTGAGATATTAGTAAAATTACCTATAACTTATAAAAGCTTCAAGAAAAGGTCAACAGCCAAATCCACATATATTTCCTTCTCTCCTACGATTTTTATCAATCACAGTATCAGCTGATAATTTGGACCAAGGTAATGAGCAACTGATGAACATAAACTAAATTTTAAAATTTATTACATTATTAGTAAATAATTATATTTGCTGGACATTCCTTCCAAGAGTAGGAAATAGATGGAAAAAAAAAAAAACAGAAAAAACCCCACACTTCAAAAAATATTTACTTTTGTTTTAGTTCCAAATTTGAGAGTAGTAAAAATATTGTTTTTTTTAATTTAGAAAATATTTTATAGTAATCCTTTTGGCTTTTATGAAAAATATTTAATATTTCACTGTTATAAAAAAATTCTCTACAGGGGACTTAAAATACCATAATATTCTGAAATGTTCTAGGAAAGGAAAATGCAATACTATTTGGCCATGTGTTAGATATTATAGAAAATAAACTAGTTTCTGACTTTCTGCAACTAAAAATTAAAGTTGATAGCACTTCTGTGCTATACTTTAATATAGCTGGTCATTTTCATATTTGTCCCAGGAACTCCTTGATTTCCAAACTCCTGAGGACATCCTTTCTTTTAAATTCGTTACATCTGGTCCAGGGCTTAACATGCAGCTATTTAAGGCCACATATTTAAGCCACAGAAATGGTGTATCTGGAAAATAGTAATATATATCCCACTGTATAAATCACATGTAGCTAGAATCCAATTAGGACCCCATACACACTCCCAAATACAATTATGACTAAGTATCTACAGTCTGGCCAAAGTCTAGAAGAAATCTTATCACTGGGATTATTCAGGTCAGTGGCAGTAACAGAGATTCTTATGCTAGAACACAACACATTTCACTAGTCTCTAAGATGTAAACGTGGTTTGCCTTCTTCCTCATATTATTGGATATAATAAAATAACAGTCTTCCCCAAAACAACGTTACAGTAATATACAGAAAATATATTAATTTCTCTATCTGAATATATTTGCTTTAAAGTTTCCTCAGGATGCCAACAAAAAATAAATACAACGAATATAAATCCTTACCTAAGTATTTGATAATGTGAGAAACAAAGGATGCTGAGCTATTTATAGGATATAACACATAATATCTGCTACCTGTCTTTATGCCAGCTGTGATATTCCTAATTTAAAATAATAAAATGCACTGTGTTGCTGAAATTCCCATAAATTCTACTTTCAATTTTGAACACTTTAGTGATCACAGTGCTATAAATAAACTATCTGTATATGCAATAAATAGACTATGCCCCAAACTATGTGACTTGAAGTTATTAGTTTTGGGTGGAAATTATATTGCAAGGGCTATATTATTTTACACGAATTGTTACAATTTCATTCTATATGCAAATCCTTACCCCAGTACTGATTTTCCGGTTTCATCTGGTTTACGTACAGTAAATGGACTTGGATCAATGCCAACGGTCTTAGGCATAAAGTCGCTGAAGAAATGGAAAAAAAAATTTCATATGAATCAGTGTCCATCCAGATATTGGCTTCCATTCAATGCACATTCTTACACTATTTCTTCTTAGCCCTCGGAGCTACATTTATTGTGAGTCAAATGTTCAGGGGTGCTCCAGTGATCAGGGCCATAAAACCCCATGAACCACCGGCACCAGGTTAACTTCAATGTTATCAGTCTTCACTGTGAATTTTCTTTACGGTTATGAGGGCCAGTAGTTTTGAACTCAAGATTTTGTTTACTGGAACAGAGCTGATGTCTGAATTACTGCTAGGATGTAAACCCTCTGGTTATGTATCATAATTAGTTTTCAGGTAAAATTAAACTCATAAAAACCAATGGTAAAACACTAGGCCGCTCAGTTTTATGGACAACGTTTTGATTACACTATACCACCTCAGGAGGCTGACATAAGGATCAAAAACAGCGGTCTGAAGTGTCAACAGCTGCCTCATTAGGCTGAGCTTAATTCATTAAAGCACTGTTGGAACACTTGAAATAGAAACTTTTAATTTACCACTTACTAAGATAAGCTGAAGCCACTTCCCCACTGTGCAAGGCCCACCTTACCACTACCGCTGAAGCCAGACCAAGCTCCTTAGTAGATGCCAAAAAGGCAACGGTTGCATGATTTATGCTGATAAGACTTATGGCCCTGGCAAGGATACTGCTCCACGGGTAACTCTACGTTAGACTTTTTGAAGGAAAAGAAAGTAACATTAAATCTGACTCAAAATGCTTATTTAATGGTTTTGAAAATGTCATTTTTATTTATTTTTTCTTGTGAGGAAGATCGGCCCTGAGCCAACATCTGCCAATCCTCCTCTTTTTGCTGAGGAAGACTGGCCCTGGGCTAACATCCATGCCCATCTTCCTTCCCTTTATATGGGATGCCGCCACAGCATGGCTTGACAAGTGGTGCGTCGGTGCGTGCCTGGGATCCGAACCGGCGAACCCCGGGCCACCGCAGTGGAGCACACGCACTTAACCGCACCAGGCTGGCCCCGAAAATGTCATTTTTAAAATATAAGTGGTTTAATTTTTCCTTCTTTCTTTTTGAACATAGACATTTGATCCTCATTATTTGTGGACTCCATATTTGAGAATTTGTTTACTCACTAAAATTTATTTGTAACCCCCAAATCAACACTCAGAGCTTTCATGACCACTGGCAGATGTGTACAAGTGCACAACAGTGAAAAACTGGAGTAAGCCAATGCTCACGTTCCCAGCTGAGGCAGAACAAGGTCACACTCTGCCTTCTTGTTTTAGTTCTCATACTGTCAACAAGTGTCCTTTTCACAGTCTATTTAGTGCCATGTTTTTCACATTTGGGTGCTTTTTGTTGGTGATCTCGCTGTCTAAAATGGCCCCCAAGCACAGTGCTGAAGCTGTCTAGTGTTTCTAAGCACAAGAAAGTTTTGTGTAACAGAAAAAATATGTGTGTTAGGGAAGCTTCATTCAGGCATGAGTTATAGTATTGTGAGTTCAATGTTAATGAATTGACAATATACATTAAATAAGGTATCTTTAAATAGAAGCACATAAAACAAGATTATGTATTGATTGGTTGACAAAAATGTTGTGACCAGAGGCTCACAGGAACCTAACTCTGTACTTCCCCTAGAGCAACAGTTGAAAATTCAGTGTTTGCAGGAACTTTATAGAACATAACTCCTGCAAATAAAGAAAATAAACTGTACATCTGTATGTACACATATATGTACCATCACTCATCCTTTGCTGAGTTGAAAAATTCTGGAAATGACAACAATCTTACAGTTAAAACTGCTAAACTTTAACAAGTTTAACAGAAAACCAAACAGGTAAAAATTTCAAACTTTATATTTGAAACTGAAGCAAAATGCAGAGTGATTTTTAGGAAACAAAAGCATAAAATATTTCTGCATGTACCACATTAAGTTTACGCATACATATATCACATTTGAAGAAAATGTAAAAGACAAAAACGTAAACCTTATTAGAAAACATAATAATCAAGAAGTGATTTGCTTTGCCTAATTTTCTTATCATAGTCCTATCATTTTCTCAAAGGCCCCACCAAACTCTAAAAGAGACACAGAAAAATGAAGTACAGTCATGTGCCACATAACATTTCGGTCAACGATGGACCGCATATACGATAGTGGCCCCTAAGATTAGTACCATAGAGCCTACGTGTGTAGTAGGCTATACCATCTAGGTTTGTGTAAGTACACTCTATGATGTTCACACATTGATGAAATTGCCTGAAGGCACATCTCTCAGAATGTGTCCCCGTCGTTAAGCGATGCGTGCCTGTAGGTTCAAAGGTGACAGACCAGGATGGAGACAGTCTGGAAACAATGTCAAGAGTTACGAAAGAAAGGATGAAGGATATATACCCTGAAAAAAATTAATATTGCCTCCTCAAATATCTGGAGTGCTGTCATATAGAAGAGGAACTAGCTTGTCGTGTGCCTAATAAAAATAGTAGTATAATGATAGCCACCATTTATTAGTTACTCACCTGTGTCAGGTTACTACATTAGGCACTTGGCATGTATGTGTACATATGTGTGTGTGTGGGGGGGTGTGTGTCACACACATTTCTATCTATATGAAATGAAGAGACTGAGACTCAGATAAGTTGGATAATTTTCTCAAGGTCACACAGGTAGGCAGTAGCTGGTCTAAGATTCACATCCTGGCCTTTCTAGTACCAAAGACTACTCTTGTTTCTTTTTTTATACTTTATGTAACTCTAAAAAATTGAGTTTATTCCAAATGACAAACTAGGACCAGTGAGAGGCAGATTTCAACTTATCAAAGAGCAGAAATTAATTGCAGTTGTCTAACAACAGAAGGGACTGCCTCCTGAAGTAGCGGGCTCCCAAATGCAGGAGGTATTCAGAGTCTGCACAACCACCTGCTAGCAGGCTTGCAGAATGGATTTCTAGTAAGGTAAGACATATCTACATAAACTAGAAAAACTATAGTTCCCAAATCCTTACAGTATCAGAGTACCCACAACATACCGTGCTGAACTTGTCATGGCCAAGCAAAAGGTATCATCAAAACTGCTCAGTTCGTAGGGTCGAAAGAATTCGTTGTGGATGTCAATCTCCTCTTCGTATTTGTGAAATTTCTTCACTATCAACTTCTTTAAGTTTGCAGCACAGATAACTAAGCGAGATACTGCCTGTTACTCTTAAGGTCTTTAGATTACATCTAGCAAACATTTCTGTAATATCCTGTGTTCACAGAGAGCGCACTGAACAAGGTTCCACTTACACACTTGGAAAAGAGCCGAGATATGTGCACAGAAAATACAATGCAAAGTTGAGTGTGACAAGCTCTAAGGAGGGCCTCTAGAAGTCCAGGTGGGAGTGGGGACTTATTTTAGAAATCAGATTACTCAGCTCTTTAAATTCCTTTTTACTCAAATAAATACCTTTTGCCTTCTAGATAAAAATTGTGCAGCTATTTCACTAATTTTTCTTTATACTTCAAATCCTGTTTATGGCCACTGTTAGTTAGACTGTTAAAGTCCTTTCCTTTCTCCCAGAAAAATCAAACATTCCTAACAATATGAGTTATGATTTTGCCCAGAATTTTAAGATCACAGATACTTCTTTAAAATTAGTTAATAATTTATTAATAACTAAAAATTATTTGCAATCTTCCTACTTCATGGCCTTCAACCCCCAAAGCTGGGATGGTTAGCCATTACTAGATGGAGTCCTCAACTGGAATGTTCCAGACTGGCAGTAGGTCTAACTTAGTACCCTTTCACAAATGGGAAAACGGGCTTGTTCCAGGTCAGAGAATCAGTAACAGAATCAAGACTAAGCTCTATTTAAAACGGGGCAATTATTTAAATTGGGAAACATCATTCTAAAGTATTGTACATTTGAGGGTATTCTTTAATATAAAAATTTTCCTGCCATTCTGACAAATTAATAAAATTTCATTTAAACTTTAATGAATAAAATGCACTTTTACATACACATCTGTACCTTTTTTCATTGTTTAGATATAGGAAAAGTTTTTATTTCTCCTTGTAAATGGGTCTTCACTTTCTCCACATTCCCCCCAAATATCAAGAAATATAATCGGTACTAATTTAAAATGATGAACTAATACATTATATCCACTAAATATTTGAGGGACACACCTCATAACTGTAAGATACAATACAAGTGTGTTGCCTACTTCGATAAAAGAAGTATGATACGATCCCTGCCCTTTAAAAAGTTGTCTCAGTTGTTACAATCTCCTATTTGTCATAACAGCAATATAATACTGAGTAGCCATTCATTTTTTCCTAATAAAATATTATACGCAAAGAATTTAATGCTTCAAGCTCATTTAGGAATAATCCAAAAATACGTTAGTATAAAAACTAAAAGAGAAATAGTGTACCTACCCTCATCATAAGGAAGTGGTAAATGTTTTATTACCTCTGGTGTCCACCAGTAAGTATAACTGTAAAATTAAAAAAAAAAAAATGATAAGATGGACCAAATGTAAACATTGGTTTTCTACAATTCATTGGATAAAAGGGGTTGTATGGTCTATAGAAAGATGCTGCCTCGTATTTCAAAGTTAATTTTTTTTTTTTTTAAAACATGTTTGTGAAGGTTTTGGCATAGTAGGTCTTCAACATGTTAATTTCTTTCCCAATCCCTTTCTTGTTTCAACTATGTCACAGATCTACAAAAATGCCATGAACACATCTGAGAGTCAAGATGCTCTGATGTTACTTCCTTTTAGCTAAAAAAGATTTGGGTATACTAAGCCAGCCTCTATGAGCTGCTGTTTACTTCTCCACAGAGACGGTGCCCACATTACTCTGCCACCCAGTGAGCCGTGGGCCCTTGACCCAAGTCCTACAAACCAGGATTCTCTTGTATGTAGTTATCTGAGAGTTAAATTACTTTTTCTACTCTGCTCTATGTGTATGGGTCTGTGTGTGTAGTTATTTAAAACAGTTAGGTAAAATCATTAAGTGAATGGATAGTCCTGAAGAACAAGCTCCCTTAGAAAACAGTGCAGGCTCTATTAATCTTTAACTGTAAATATTCACTGCTTGACTACAGAGGCCAGTCAGAGTAAGGGAGGGAATTTCAATCATCTGGATTCTTGCTAGAAAACTCATTTGCTTTGAGCAGAGAATCTCAAAGAATCCTAAACTGCCTTCTCTTTGAATACTGAATTTAACTTTAAATCAAATTCTGATGAAAGGGATATTTAGGGGGAAAATGCTATATTAAAGTTCATGTGAGCTAGGAAGGGGAATGATGTGAGATGGTATATCAAAATTTTTTTAAAACACAGATTTTCAAAAAGTTCAGAAAGAAGAGCCTATGGCCAAAAATGCTAAAATGAGAATTTTAAATAAATGAGAGGCTTTCTAAAAATACAATGCTGACATTACACTCTTGAATAATCCCAATTATGAAGAATGGGGAGTATCTAAATGAAATTGGCAACATAGAGAACTCTCCTAGAGATACCAAGCAGAATCCATAACCAAGGCTGATGAAAAAAAGGAACACAAAGCCTAATAAACTGAGGGGGGGCAGTGCCTATGACAACA
The DNA here is from genome assembly GCF_057802395.1 of Ceratotherium simum simum. NCBI lineage: Eukaryota > Metazoa > Chordata > Mammalia > Perissodactyla > Rhinocerotidae > Ceratotherium > Ceratotherium simum. The sequence continues at coordinate 32,119,131 of NC_141918.1, read as the reverse complement.
GAAAAGCCTTCTAAAGTTCTGCTTGAGACCAGTGCTTATACTCTAGACCAATGCCTCTCAAAATTCAACACACACGAATCACTCGGGGATCTTGTTAAAAGGCAGATTCTGATTCAACAGGTGAGGCCTGAGTCTCTGTATTTATGACTAGTTCCCTGATGATACCAAAGGGGCTGCTCCTGAGACAGCTTTGTGTATAGCAAGGCTCTAGAGCACGAAAAGAATAGAAATGGAGGAAGTCTGCTGCTTGTGGAGAATTCATTCAGTCTTTCAACATTTATTAAGCACTTACTGTGTACCAGACACTGCTCTGTGTGTTAGAAATGCCATGTTAAAAATAATGACAGAGAAAGGAGAGCTACTTAATTCCAGTATTGCTTCTGTCTTCACCAGCCATGATAAGCTTCATGCTGGAAAGAGAAAAACACAAGGTAAGAAGGAACTGTACACAGCCCAAGAGATGGAAGGAAGCAGTGGAGCATCTCGAAAAGCATTCAAGAGTCTCGGTAGAGTTGAGATTAATAATCTTAAGGAATGTGAAGAATGGAACTTACACTGGAAATGGGCAAATGCAGTCTTGATGCTCAAAAGTGAGAAGCTGACAGATTCCAAAATCTATACATCGATGTCAGTCTCAGCAAGACAACAGGTAGCGAGTAACCTAAAAAGATGACTGGTGACTTCTATGAATCCACACATACTCATGAAAACAAGCCACACCAGGGTAATCTCAGTTTCTTTTCTGATAGGAGAATCAGACTGTCAGATAAAGGGAATGACAAAGACATGAGCTAATTGTTTAAGAGGGGTAGGGGGTGTGTGTGTGTGTGTATGTTTGTGCACGCGTGCACAACAATGGGTGTGAGTTCTATTTTGTGATGAACTAACCTTGGCAGAGGAGGAAAGCAGAGAAAGTATCAGCTGTTATATGAGGAATTTCCTAAAGAATGTTGCTCACAATTAGCTTACTTAGGAAAAAGAAGTAAACATTTTAAAGAACATGTTTTAACTCAGAATGTACCATATGGAGAAAAAGAAGTAAGAGAGAATCTTATATTAGTGATTTGAGACCAGGCCATAAATTTTTTTTGAATATTACTAAACTATATTTCCCTAAGCAAGATAAAGCAACTTAACAATACTTTTTTAAAAATCCAACTCCTCTGAGTGGGTCTCAGAAGCAAAGAAGCCCATAAGAAATATCTGCCCTGGGGAAGATGAGCTGAGATGGATGGAGGATGAGAGCATCTGAGAGGACTAAGCCTGGGACAGCGGCATCTTCATCACCTCCACCACCACGTGCATTTATTCAGAGGAAGAACATCTGCACCAGGAAAGAAACTTGCTTTGGGACCAGGAATCAGAGGACAGGAGATTGCAAATTGGTGCACACAATACCTAGTAAGTCAGCTTCTTTTCTCTTTTTCAGTCCCTAGTATTAAGAGTGCTCAATTCCATTGGCTCACAGAGGATGGTTAGGGAAATTAAAAAAGACTCTTTAATTCCCCTGGCTAACTGGGGAGCCCTCTGAAATAAGATACATGGACTTTAGCAAAGCAAATGATATTTGCGAACAAGATAGAGAAATGTAGGCAGAATGACAGTATAGTTAATTGACGACCGTATAGTAACCTATAGCTGTTTAAATGACTCCAACCAAAATCACAAGACAATGTTAGGTGGAAGGAGTCATCTGGTGGTATCGCACAGGGCTCTGCCGTTTACCAGATTCCGTTCAACGTTTTTCATCAAAAACTTGCCTTAGGATCAAGATGGCCAGCTGATTAAATGTGAAGAAGCTACAAAGCTAAGGTAATACTTAATAAAAAGGATACACATTTAAATATTTTTTGGAAGCAGGCAAAGCATATATGAGCATGACAAGAATGCTTGAATGAGCATGACAAGAATGGTACAGATAAGGCATGGTAGAAGGACATGTTGAAAAGACTTGAGAGTTCTAACAAATGGGAAGCTCAAAAAGTTAACATTATGATGGCATTGCTGAAAACAGCTGATGTAATCTTATACTATTTCATGATAAAAACAGAGTATCCAGGACAAGGGGAGTAATGGTCCCAAAATAACTGGCACAAATCAGACCAAACTCTATTATTGCACCCAGGTCTGGGTACCACAGTTTACAAAGGACATTGACATCAACTGGAATACAAACAGAGGACAGCATTCTGAACGCTCAAGAGACTTGAAACCACAGTGTATGAGGAACACCTGAAGAATGTGGGGCTATTTAACCTGGAGAAAAGATTTTGCGAATGTGTGAACTTGTCTTCAAATATTTAAAAGACTATCAAGGAAATTATGTTCTGAAGGTCTCAGTGGGTTGAACTAAGAAGAGTAGGTAAAGTTATAGAGATGAGGATCTCAGCGTGATACAAGGAAGAACTGTGTAAGTGAGCTGTCTGAAAACAACCGCCTTCTCAACCAGACACGTCCTGGTTGACGAACCAGGGCCAGTCAAGCACAGACCAGGCGACCTCTCCCTGGGAGACACCGAGCAAACTCACATATCAGACAGGGAGTGGAGCCAGGAAACCTCCCAACTCTGAGTCAATGAAATAATTAACGCTTAATATCTAAAAACACCTTGGTGACATTATAAACACTGATTCAATAAATGGCGTCTTGGATGATGTATGACATATTAAACTAATCCAGAACAAAGCTTCAATTAGTGGTTCTGAGCAGATGAATAATTGTGGGATTTTGAGTAACAGAAGTAGTTACCTCAAGAGGACCTGGTTTGGATTAACTCTAGGCAGAGCTAGGCTTGCTCTTATCATTCAATAAAAATATTATTTCATAATAAATCATTGGTAAACACAGTATAAAATACAGGATGGTCACCAAGTCTGGAAACACAAGCAAATACATAAGTGTTTATTGGTATTACATTATAATAAGTGATAAAATAATATTACCTAAGCTTCCAGATTTTATGGCCATTCTGTATGATTTTTATTAAATGTTACAACTAGGGAACATAATCGTCTTCAAGATTAATAACAATACTAACATCTATCGGACTTACAATGTGATAAGCATTTATATTATCTCATTTATATTTTCTGATTCTCAGAAAAACCTACAAGTTAGATACTATTATTATCTCTATTTTTACTGATGTGGAAACTGAGAATTAGACCAGTGATGTGACTTTTCCACGATCACACAGATATTAACTGGAGGCAGTCTCTCCAGACCCTGGCTGCTTCAGGACTATGTTCATTCTGTGTCAGATCCAGTACTAAGTACTGCCACACATTTTCTCATTTAATCCTTAGAAAGACCCTGTGAGGCGTGCATAGTCATCTCTATTTTATAGATGAGAAAATGAGATTTCCAGAGGTTAAGTAACAGGTTTAAGGTCACACAGTTGCAGAAATTCCAATGCAGCTCTACCCGACCCTGAAGTCCACGCTCTCGTCCTGGCTAAACCGTCTCTCGCTAAACCGTTCATCTCCTCTGAGAATCCTAATACTGATTTAACTGTCATCAAAATAACCAGCATAGGCGGGTGACACTAGAAAGTCCAAAACAAAATGCTGAAATTTATCTTACAGTATTTACGAGTACTATTTATGAGCAGTATCAACTGTTGATACCATAAACCAATTTTTGGAATTTTGATATTCTGGAGAAAAAAAACGAAAACAAGAGACCAAATCAACTGAGCGAGCCATATTATCTACTTTGATAAAACTTTATCTTCAGTGGCGGGCTTGTAGCTGATTCTTGCTGAATCATCTAACTAGCTGAATAATCTCAGTCAAGACACATTCTCTCTGTACCTCAGTTTCCTTTTTTTACAGAAAATGGGGATGTAACACCAGCTTCCTTTTATTCCCACAAATAAGCTCCAACACTGCTTGCCCTGGTTATGTAACTCAAGGTAAGCAAGTGGTCTAATTTATGCTTGTAATATTCTAGCTAATTTCTGCAGTACAAAATCGAGTTTCGGTTGTTCCCAAGTTGTGTCTTAGTAGCTTCAATCCTTTAAGGTAACATAAAATTTCAGAAAATCAACCACATTTACCCATAGTCAATTGCATCGCCAAAGCTAAATATAGGCATTTCTATTCATCTCTCACCAAATAAACATAATTAGTTCCAAATATTTTGTCAGCAAAAAATTCACATATGCAATCATTTATTAATATTAAATTTAACGTAAAAACCAGCAGTGCTCCATTTATAGGGAAAGTAAGCTTAAGCATTAAGTTGGTTATTCCAATAATATGGACTTTTAAGAACAAATTTGAGAAATATATAAACTCTGACTCTTCCCTAATGTTTTAAATATTGCTGAAGTAACACAGAATTTGGTAATAGCTGTAACATCAGCACTTGCTAATTCACCAGTTGTTTGTGGTCTGTTCACACAATTAACAGACTGGCAATGACCCCTGTAGTGTTTGGGAGGCAATGTTGCACAAAATAAGGGCTCTATCAAACTGATGCTGCGAAAGAAGAGCATTATGAGAGAACCTGACATTATAGGCTTTTGAGTAGAATGGACCAGGCTCCAACCTCGTATATGTGAAAACTTTTGCTCATGTGGAAAACTGATTATATCAGTACACGACTCCTCAATTAAAAACAAGGAAGAGTCTTCTCACGAAATCCTCTCTATGACTCTGTGAGGGGTGTCCCATCATTTACATTTTGCAGATGAGGAAAATGAGGCTTAGAGAGGTTAAATAACTAGCCCAAGGTCACACAACTGCAGAGATTCCACCTCAAGTCTACCTGACCCTGGGGCCCACACTACAAGGCGTCCTATTAAAACACCTCAGGTAAACAGTTCATTTCTTCTGAGACTACTAATACCAATTTAACTGTCCTCAAAATAACCTATACTGGCAAACGACTCTAGAAAGCCCAAATTGAGTGGTAGGGGTGACGGGAGTGGTATCTGCCACTAGAGTCACTGCTCTCATTTCCTGTCTTTACCAGTGTCACTGAGAGTTGGTTGTGCTTCCTGAAGGAAAGAACATCGGGATTCCAAAGTGATGCTGCTTAGACACCACACGTGAAAAATCAAAGATTGGCTCCTTAAAGGTTAGAGTTTTTTTGAGTTCCATGTTTGTAGGAAGGCACTCAAAAATGATGTTGATAGTTTGCGTTAGTGGAGCTACAACTTACATTCAATGATGAAGTTCTGAAACTTTATATCTTATGGAAAATGCAAAACACCACTTGTTAATGACAATTTCCCAAACCTACTATCAGGACATCAACAATCCTAAATTCCTCATCGCAAACTCAGTAAGACTGATGACTTTAGCCTATGTGATTATTTCTTAAAAAGAAAAGTATCTGATATTCAAAGTAATATCAAATTGAGTTTACACAGTAGACTAGGAAGAAAAATACCTTCTTCTTGTTGGTAAAAGTCTCATGGTATTTTTATGATGCAAATAAAAATCTGTTGGGAGTTCCCAGAGATGAGGTTTCCCTTCAGTGGGGTGGAAAACTCCCAGGAAGAGATTGATGGAATCTTGTCTATCAGCATCTAAAAAGCAAAAATATGTCTTTCAGAAAATCCATTACCGACATATACAACTTAGGAGAATGTTTTCTCAGGAGGATAAGGGTACAACTGTGATTTCATAGAACAAACCTCTGCAAATAATAGTATTTATGCTTCAAAAGTCATACACATACACAAAATCTAAATCAGTCACCAAGATTTTGAGCAGAATTAAAATCTTCCTTCAAAATGCTTTCTTTTCGCTCCATACCTTTCATGATATAGAGGATAGCAAACATAAACTGCTTCTTAAATTTTGAGAGACTCTCAAAAATCTTTAAGAACTGCCATAATAACATAGTGATTTTATTTTTAGAATAAAAACATATTCTCACCATTTGTTAGTTTACCTGAGACAAATACATCCTTGCTTTATTGGAAAGACAAGCAGAAACATCATAGACCTAATTCTTACCCATATTCTGTTGCACAACCTTGAACAAGTTGGTTTGCATAGTTTCCACTTTTAATCCTTGAAAAGATATCCTTCATTTCTTTAGCACAGACGACGTTTACAGCATTTTCTGTCCCCCTCAGCTGTGGGCCTAGACCATTCGCTTTGTGTTTCATAATGAAGGCAGAGTGAGCACACAGATAATAGCTTCATTCTGACCATTCAACCACTCCAAAATTACTATCTATATATTGTATTTTCTCTTCCTTTTCTAATTATATTTTGGTAAGAATGATGATAAGCCCTGAAGTGGTCTCATGAACCACCCTTTCCATTCATTCTGCACTGTTTCCTCCCTAGCATCCTTCATTTTTTTCCCTCATTTCCTTCTTTCCATTCTTGTCTCAGAGCCCTATATATTCAAGTTTGGGGCAGACATCCACAATATAAATAATAAGCTCTTTCTGAAAATGAGAAATGAGCATGGAACTAAAAAGATAGCACAGTAGAAATGACTCCTTTTGAAACAAGGTAACGTTATCATAAAATCAATTTTCTTTCAACAGCTATAGTGAACACAGATATATCTGAAATTAGCCACACTGTTCTCATTGGGATATTTGGTCATTTTGGCAACAGCAATAAATGAAATATGGTACATCAGACATGTATTCTAGTTTTTAGTATTTTGACAGGAAGCATTCCATTCAAACAGTACTTACCTTTCAGGCTAAGAGTAATACAGAAAAGGGATGTGTTTACGTGCTGAATATACTTGGGGCCTTTTTCGCCATTTGTTGAGAGAAAACGTCAAGTATTAAATGAGGCAAATGTTACCGCCCCAATTTGCACCCTCTTTGCACAATACAAAAGTTAACATACTGCTTTTACAATAATTACATTCTTTATGCTTCTCGAATAGCCTTAATGGTACTTATTAATTCATACTATGTAGTACCTCAAAATATCTTAATACTCTCTGGAGAAGCTTTTTTTAAGGAGTTTCTTTCATCCTTTAAACCTAATAGTAGCTTCCTTTAATTTTTAGCAAGTATAAAATGTGAGATGTGAGAAACATAACCAAATCAAGGATATTCCTTCAAAGGATCATAATGAAGTATTCTTGAATATATTGCTATTATTATAACTTAAAATATATCTATGGTGTTTATAGTTGCCTACCAAGCTTGGACTATAAGGCCAACCCCAATGAGCCTGAGGATCTTTTCCTGCTACTTCTGACTGCAAATAAGGCAATCACCCTCAGGAAGATAGCAGTACTTTGGATATGGACAAGAACTTAACAGAGAACAGGTTCTCTGTAGTTGTGAATAACAAGAGGGCAAAATGATTACCTACTTTTGTACTCAATCACATTTTAAAGGAAAAAAGAATATGCACCATTCAAACTCCATCCAAACAGTTAAACACTAACCAGTTTTATTATGCACTATATTTAAATAGATCAGGCTTAAATATAATGATTCTCTTTAATTAGCCAAAAAAATTTCTTTTGAAACTAGAATACTTGTTATTCTAATACTAAATTAAGTTTGTGATAAAGTGGCCTCTAAAAGCAACAATGGAAAGGAAAATTATTCAATAAATAGTACAGTTTAACTACTAGGAGGAAGGGGACAGTGAAATTAGATCCCTACCTCACACTATACACTGAAATAAATGCCAATTAAATGTAAGAAAAACAAAGATCATCACCCTGAGAGAAAAAGAGAAACATGTAATTTTCAAAAGAAACAGAAATAGACAATGAACATACAAAAATTCAAATTTACTAGTTGTCAAACAAAGGCAAATTGAAGCAATATACCATTTTCTACCTATTAAACTGGCAAATACTTTTCAAAATGGGCTCTCGTATACTCTGCTGAGGGAGCATTGACTGCCATATCCTTTCTGTAAGGTAATTTGGCTATATATATATTTTAAAAGGCCCTGAAAATAACTATACTCTCTGATCTAATAAATATGCTTTTGGAATTTTCATAAGAAAAGATCAAAGATATGCACAGTATATGTTCAAAGATGTTTGTTTAAAAGAAACCTAAATGCACAATAACAACACATAACAATTACAGTGCTTCTAAAGGACAGACTGCCACAAGGCTACTAAAAATCATGTTGTAGAAGAATATTTAAGGTCATAAAGATTACTCACATTATCTAAAAGGGCAAAAGCAGAATATAAATTACGTGTATAGTAAAACTAGACGAATCATGTTCTCTTAAATATGAACAAGTAGCTATCTTTGGAAGGTAAGGATTATACGATTTATGTGTGAGTTATTCCATACTTGCTATAATTAACATATATTACTTTCATAATTGAAAAAAAACCACCATTCATTCATTCATCCAAGAACCTGTTATGTCCCACACTAAGGATAGAGTACAGGTTTCCCCTGCTACCTGAAAGTACAGTGTTCCTATAAAACCTTTCATAAGCCAAAATGGTATAAAGCCAAAAAGCAATTACCATTAATTTATACGGGAAAAATTTTTGAGCATTCCCAGACCCCAAAAAACAACCCACCAAGATAAATCAAGATACAGCACGGATGCTCAGAGACTCAGTTCAAAGCTCTGGTAGCTTGATGCGGAGATGCTTAGTTCCTAGGGGAGGAACTAGGAACTCTCCTGCTTGGGGTGTGCACTGCCTCCAGAAGGGCTCACTGCAAAACAAACGCTGAATGCTATTTTCGCTTTTCCTCTTTTTTTTGGAAAAGTGAAAATCCTCTGTGGATTTCTTTCGGTTAGCGAAAACAGGTACTAATGTAGGCCCTTTGTAAAAGCAAAGTTGTATAAAGGGAACTTTCGGAGAGCGGGGGAAACCTGTCATATTCAAGACTGACTCTGGCTTAAGTGCAATGGGAAGCCCGGGAAGGGTTTTTAAAGAGGGGAGTGATGTGATCTCATTTAAGTTTTGAAAAGATCACTCTGGTTGCTGTGAAGAGCAAGAGCAGAAGCGGGGAGGAAAAGAGAGGACTCAGGAGCCACTGCGTCGCTCAGGTGAGAGGTACCAGTTTGTTTGCATTATCGTGGTAGCAGTGAGGATGAACACAGCAGAAGGACTGGGGATGTATTCTGGAAGTAGAGCCAACAAGATGTGCTGACAGATGGGACTGAGAGGGATAAGGAAAATAGAGGAATCAAGGGTGATTCCTAGGTTTCTGAACTGAGCAATGAAGTGCTGAGGTGGAAAAAAGAGGGGGAGCAACAGGTCTGAGAGGGAGTCAAGAGTTTCTGTCTCAGAAATGACTAGTTTGAGATTCTTATTAGATATCTGTGGGAGGGAGAAATTTGGCCCCCATGACCTTTCCTCCCTAGTGTTGTATCCATGAATATTTTATATTACATGGCAAAAGGGACTTTGTAGATGTAATTGAGGTTGCTAACCACTGACTTCAAGATAGGGAAATTATCCTCCATTACCTGGGTGGGCCTGCTGTAATCACATGAATCCTTTAAAGGCAGAAGAGGAAAGTAGCAGAGAAGGCAGAAAGGGAAGGCAGAGAGATTTGAAGCACAAGAATTGTTACCTTTGAAGATGGAGTGGGCCACAAGGCAGGGAATGCAAGCAGCCTCTAGGGGCTAAGAACGACCTTCAGCCAACAGCCAGCAAGGACACAGGGACATCAGTCCTATAACTGCATGGGATTCTGCCAACAACCTGAATGATCCTGGAAGCTTCCAGACAAGAGCCCAAGTCGGCCAACATTCTAACTTCATTTTGATTTCATTTGACTTCATTGCCTTCATTTTAACTTCAGCCTTGTGAGATTCTAAGCAGAGAACATAGCTAAGTAATGTGGTGCCCAGATTTCCAAGCAAAAGAAATTGTGAGATAATAAATGGGTGTTGTTTTAAGCCACTAAGTTTGCGGTAATTTGTTACAGCACCTATAGAAAACTAACATAATACTCAAGAGGAGATGCTAAGCAGGCATTTGGATAAATGAGCCTTGAGTGGTGAAGTCAAGGTTAGAGATACAGATTTGAGAGTCAAATGCATGGTACTTAAAAGCTGGATGAGATACCCCTAAGGCAAAAGTGTAGAAAGAGAAGAGGAGGGTTTAGAAATAGGGCAGGAGAAGTCAACAGGGAGACAGTGAGATATCATGGAGGTGAGTTTCAAGAGAGAAGGAGTGGTCAACTGTGATAAAAGCTGTTGGAAGGCTGAGTAAGGAAAGGGACCACTGGTTTTGGCAATGTGGAGACTGTTGGTGATTTCGACAAGCACAGTTTTAGTGGCATGATAGGGCAGATGCCCAGTGAAGCAGGTGGAGAGAACACAATACAAGAGAGGAAACAGGCCCGCAGATAACTCTCTCAGGAGGTTTTGCTTAGGAGAACAGAGAAATAGGACTGTAGCTGGAGGGGGATGTGGGATTAAGGATAGAAAGAAACGTCAAATGGAAAACACCAAGGTGTGCTTTTATGCTAATGGAAATGAGGCAGTAGAAAGGGAGAAAATGATGATGTACAGCAATGAGCGTATAATTATAGGGGAAAGCAAGAAGGGGTGGGATTCAGAGCACAGTGGAGGGGTTGGCCCAAGATGGGCAGGAGCGCGCCAACCACTGTAATATAATACAAGGTAGAAACTATGGGTGCAGATAAGGAAAAGCTCTGCATTTGGTGGTAGAAGAAGGAGTTCACCCCCAATGACTTATTTTCTCAATGAAGTGAAGCAGGGGCATGAGCTGACATTGGGCTGTTGCAGGTTTAAGGAGAGAGGACGAAGTATGAGATGGTCATTTTGGAAAGTGGGAGGATGAACATACAGGGAAATGTAGTAGGACTGTCAGGCTGCGTTGAGTGTCCTCTGGAGAACTGCAGTCAGTTTAAACTGAGAGCAATAAGTTGGAACTTTTTCTCTTGCCATGTTTAACTGCTTTAGTTGCAGGAGAGGTGGATAGCTGGGTTTTAACCAGAGTTATTAATGTGATTTAAAATGTTATTAAAAGAAAACATTTTTCCAATTGTATTCTTTATCCTATAGCCAAGTACAGCTTATTCACTCTAAACCTGCTGTTAGGATGCTAGATTTTAGAAGGATGTTGGATGTTAGAAGGATGACCTTAGAAGGCTTGAGAAACTAAAAGTGCTCAGCAGGCTCCCTTGCATGTCCCTTTTTCGGTGGTGAGCAGAAGGGAAAAGTAAGGGTTCCATTACCTCATAGCATTATCATATGCTGGGTGATGCCATCTCTACCCTATTTTCTGTAATCATTGCTTTTTGTGCATGGTGAGCTTGGAAGTCTTTACACTGTGAGCTTTTTTTTTTTAAAAAATGCATGCATACAGGCTCACTACATTTAAATTACACATGTGTATGTATGCATGCATGTATGTATGTATACAGCAGCAGATCTATTAATTGCTGTAGGTATTCTATCTTTTTTTTTCTTATAATAGGATTTAAATTCAACAAGCTTCAGAAAGAAAATTCAGGCTTACCAAAATGTAAATGTAAGAAAAAAAAAATTAGAAAGAGCTTAACAAGGTCCTTAAGGGAATTATAATTATAAAGTTCATTCTAACATCCAAAGGGAGTATGTAGGTACCTATTCTTGCCTTGTTGGCATCCTCCAATTGCCTATATAATGTTAGAATGTTATATAATGTTAGAAACCAAAAGACACTTCTTAGAGACAAACCCCAGAGCATGCTAATATGTGAAGAAGCCTCAAGAACAGTTTTAAAATAAGCCTGAAAGGGGGTCAGGTGGGTTGCCCATATAGCATCAATCTGTCTATAGGAACCAAGGATAAAATTCCTAACAACCTAATTTCAAGTATCTTCCTGCCCACTCCAGAGGAATAACATGAGGAGATTAATTAAGTTTTACAAAGTTATCTTGAGTGCTTTAAAGAAAATGGTTCTATAAATATATTATCATTATATAACATCCATTATAATTTAAAAATAAGTTGTACACCCCAATGACACCATGCTTCTCAAAATAAAGAAGTCTGTTTTAGCCACATTATTCATAAAATAATTCCTTTCATAGTAGTTCCTCTTTCAGTTGTGCATAATTTTGCTCTACCTTTCCATTATGTGCACGTTACTTATTCATGACCATCTTCTATCTTTTAATAGTTCACCTCCCTCTTAATCATGTACAGCTACACATTCATTCTCTCTGTCCTCTAGTCTTATTGAAAAACACATTACGTGGTCCTTAAGTGTCAATAATGACTCCCATTACAGGGACAGCGATGACAGGAGAAGGGCAAAAGAGTGGATGATGCTTTCCATCAGGACAGTTTTAAACCTTTTTCATGGTAACACACACCCCGAGGGATCTGTTCTTGTTGGCATGGCACACAACTTACACAACTGTTATAAGTTGAATTGTGTCCCCCAAAAACATAACGTTGAAGTCTTAAGCCCCAATACCTGGGAATATAACCTTATTTGGAAATCAAGTCTTTGCAGATATAATAAGGTTAAGATGCAGTCACACTGGAGTAGGGCGGGCCCTTAATCCAATAAAACTGGTGTGTTTATAAGAGAGAGACACACAGGGAGGAGAACACCATGAAGATGTGACGCGAGGGGAGAATGTCACGTGACACCAGAGGCAGAAATTAAAGTACTGCAGTTGCAGGCCAAGGATCACCAAAAAACCATCAGAAGCTAAGAGGCAAGTAAGGATCCCCCCCTGGAGCCTTCAGAGGGCGCACCACCCTGCTGACACCTTGATTCCTGACTTCTAGCTTCCAGAACTGTGAAACAATACATTTCTGTTGTATTAAGCCACTCAGCTTGCGGTACCTTGTTACAGAAGCCATAGGAGACTAGTACAACAATGAAGCACACCAGTGAGAATGCCTGTAGAGAGATAACCTTAGAACTGTTCCAATTCATAAAAACAAGTGAAACTATTTGCTATTTTTAGTGTTTTTAGCTATTGATAATAATTAATTACTTGCAACATGTGCTGTAGTCAACTGGAAGACATTAATACATATTAATATCTTCACTGGGAACCATAGTAGTAGGTATAATAAAGGATGATGGGAATATTTTAATATTTTTGCTTTAGAAATCTAGAATTTAAACTTATGCCACTGGCCTGAATTTCTAAATTCTATTTTCCTAACTCAATTTTGTTCAGATTAATATACTTTGATTTTTAATTCCTAAATACAGTTCAAGGAGTCATACATACAGAGGAATGTCTAAATACTCTTAAGGTCTATAGTGGACTCTGATTTATATTATACATTGATCTTACCCAGAGTAGTACAATGGGCATAATTCTCAGTGAATTCAAAAGAAATGATCTGAGCAGCCCAAGAGCATTACTGATAGGCTGCATGTTATTAAGCTGACATAGTTAGATTTACCAATTTTTTAATTCAGGGAAATGGGGGAGTTGGGGGGGGCATAGGTAATAAATTAACTCATGTATTTATTAATTCATTCCACAAATATTTAGTGTGCCATAAGCAAGGCATTAGGGACATCATCGTGAACGAGCTGCTCAGGAAGCTCTTGGGTCTCGTGGTGGGGTGTGGGGAGGGGACACACAACACAACTGATTGCATAGTTAATGATTTAAGTGCAACTGTGCCAAGTGCTACAAAGGTACAGAATGCCACAAGAACAAAAACTGGAGGACCTTCCTTAGGGAAGTGAAAGTAGAGTGAGCCTTAAAGGCGGGCTAGGAATTACCTAGGGGGAAGGCTGCAGTCGTGTGTTCCAGTGGGTGGAACAAGAGCCTGTGGCAGAAGAAGCCTAGCTTATTCAGGAAACTCTGAGAAGGTCAGGATGCCTGGAGAGTAGTGATGGAGGACAGGAATGGTGTGAAGGCAGGATGGCAAGGTAGGCAGGGCCAGACCATGCAGGACCTCTAGGTGGGTCTTGCACTTCCCTCCCATACCCACCAGGCCAATCAGTTTCTGACTCCTCCATCGCATGTGAACAGAGAAGGTCTTAGTCGATGTGGTCGACTCCAAAGTGGCCCCATGCTACCCAGCTCCTGGTATTCACACCTTAGTGTAATATCCCCTACTATGGAGTGCATTGCGTCTCCCTAAAAAGACATATTGAAGTCCTAATCCCCAATACCCATTAATGTAATCTTATTTGGAAATACAGTCTTTTGCAGATATAATCAAGTTAGGAAGATTAGGGTAGACCCTAATCCAATATGATTGGTGTCCTTACGGGAAGAGGGAATTTGGTGTAACAGACATAGACACATGACAGAAAAAGGCCATGTGACAATGGAAGCAGAGACTGAAGTGCTGCACTTGCAAGCCAAGGAACACCAAGAATTGTTGGCAAACTACCAGAAGCTACGAAGAAGCAAGTAAAGATTCTCCCCTACGGGTTTCAGAGGGAGCCTGGCCCTGCTGATGACTTGATTTTGAACTTCTAGCTTCCAGAACTGTGAGATAATAAGTTTCTATTGTTTTAAGTCACCTAGTGTGTGCTATTTTGCTACAGCAGCCCTAAGAAATGGATACAGATTTCCCGTGTGTGTGGATGGGACCAATGATTTGCTTCTGAGTAACAGGATATGGCAAAGTGATGGGATGTCACTCCCATGATTACATTATGTTATGTAAGATTTTTGTCTTGCTAGCAGTCTCATTCTAGAGACTCTCTTTCCCTTGCTGGCTATGAAGAAGCAAGCTACTATGAGTCCTACAAGGAACAAGTCCACAAGGAACTTCAAGGAGTTGCTTCCGCTTTACTACACAACAGTCCAAAGCCAACAGCTCCACGGGGTCCTCCTACAGCAGGACACTATATCAAGCTTGCCCAGAGTCCTGCTGAAGCCCATTCTTGGCTTGAGGTGAAGGAGTAGGGGTGGGTGATAGTCACTGATGGCAATAGGTCACTCCAAAGAATCTTTTTACCAATCTTTCTTCTCCACATTCTGTAAACTTTTTTATCCGTTCAAGGGCCCAAGACTCACGGAATTAGTCACTAAGACTTCCTTTGTAAATTCTGTGCATGGGTATTTGTCTCACAGTCACTTTGGTCTGTGATATTTATTGTGTTGGAAATTCTATCAGAATGGAGGCAGGGAAAGTGCCATTTTAACCTCATTACTTTTAGTATTCACAAGTCATAAAATAAGAGGAGTATAATTTAGTGTTAATGTTACTATTAATTTCTAGCTGACATTTTAAAAAATCAGTGATATTTACATTCTTAGACAATTGTCAAGACTGTAAACTCTATTTAAAAATAACTACTCAACACTCTCAAACAAATTTATCTATGTATTGCAAGCAGAAATACAGAAGGAGACAGAAGCCAAGGAATCAAGGTATTTTGAATTGTGTAAAAGCTCCAATTATGGGCGGCAAAATGCAGAAGTGCCCTATTTAAAATAAAAAGTTTATTCATTCATTTATTGAACAAATATTTATTGAGCACTTTCTAAGTGACAGTCTCTGTTTTATTTAAACTTTTAAAATATTTAATTTGATTTTACTTAGACAAGTAGCTAAACAAAAAGTGTTTAAGAGGAAAAAAGTACATCAGAATAAGTCTTAGAAATGCCAATTACTCCAGAATTACCTGAAAAAGCATTGCTGTAATACCTAGACAGGGTCTGCATGATGTCTTTGGAGTGCTGGGTCCACGGCGCTATCTTTCTGTAGGTTTTTACACGATGAACAAGTTGAGAACCACCATACTGAAGTGACAGCGTATCTCCATGGTCTTCATAGAGTTCCTCAAATAACCTAAGCCAAAGAAAAACAAACATTTAAGAATTTTACCAAAAGTGTTACACTTTATTCACTTAGCCACAGACTCAAAACAACTCTTTTACTTGATGAATTACTCTGAGCCTTTCCTTTCAAGTAGACTCTTCAACATCTTGAAGGTAAATGCAAATGCAAAATGCATTATATTTTATAGCAATAGTGTAATAAGCAACAAAGTCACAGGAAAACCTAAGAAGGAAGCAGGGGCACGAAAAACATAACCCACCAAAGCCAGACCAAGCTGGTTCTAACCTCATTAAAAGACTCCTAACTTTCTGCAGCCTGTCAGATCAATTTACCTCCTATGACAGAATTTTCTGTTCTCTCTAAAGTGCTTTTGAAAAAAAGGACATGCTTTTGTCACAGACAGATAAACCACATTCTTTCCTAGAAATACATGTTTGAAACTTGTGTTTCTTCAAGTGCCTGTTCAGATTCTCAGTGCAGTGATATCTGTGGATCTGGCCACTTGTAAGCTAATCACTTTCCTCGACAGAGCCTTTATGACGGTCTCAGACGTCCAATAACAGCTATCGTTGTGTTTTCAAGAAACAGTACTTCATCTAATGCCATGGACCCAAGGGACAGTGAAAAAACAGTAACTTTGAATGAAGAATCAATCTTTTACGTGTCTTACATTTTTATTTCAAAATGTTTAAAGGCATATTACTTTTTTTTTCCTAAAGCAGTCTGGATTTGCATTTTAAAAAAATCCACTAGTGTGGGTTTATTTAAAGCACTTTAGATTCATCTAAAGAACATGTTTATTGATAATTAACACAAACAAGGAAACCAAAATCAGGGATGCACTTATATGGTGACTGATAAACAATAAGGTACAACAGAAATTTCACAATAAAAAAAAAACAAAACAAAATCATGGCAACAATACACAAGTTTTTTGTTTTTTTTTTTATTGATGTTTTAATGGTTTCTAACATTGTGAAATTTTGGGTTGTACATTTTTGTTTGTCCATCACCATATATATGACTCCCTTCACCCTTTGTGCCCACCCCCCACCCCCACTGCCCCTGGTAACCACAGTCCAGTTTTCTCTGTCCATGTGTTGGTTTATATTCCACATATGAGTGAGATCATACAGAACAATACACAAGTTTTTAATAGAAATATTTACTATAGAAACAATTTTAACAATGTCTTTTAGCAACATAATTTTTGAGAAGCTAAAAGTAGAAATTAGTTCATAAAAGTCCTTATTATTAAGCAAGTTTGCTTTCTGTCATTACCGGCAATCAAAAGGCAGAAAATCAGGCTTACCTAACTGCATCTGTATCAAACTGGAGATTAGGTTTGTCAATCAATCCCAAGGAATACAGCTGATAAGCCAGAGCACACTTTCCCACCATAAACTGTGCCGTGTTGGTGCGATCTAAACAGTCCACACAGTTGGTTCGAAGAACACCAGTCTAAAAAGAAACACCTTAAGACTCTCCATCATTATTCAGTCCCAAAACTACTTCCATCCTACTTTAGACTTCTTTTCAAGAAGTAGAAGAAAAGCTGTAGGCAGGGTATTATTCCTGAACAAATAATGAAGAACATTTCTTAAATTATAAAAGGTTATACTTGCTGCTCACTTCATATTGATGCAACAGCATCGTTACACCTTCTAGTTTACATTTGAATTTTCTTGTTTAGTTTAACAAGATAAAACAAATAGGGGCCGGCCCCGTGGCTTAGCGGTTAAGTGCGTGCGCTCCACTGCTGGCAACCTGGGTTCGGATCCCGGGCGTGCAGCGGCGCGCCACTTCTCCGGCCATGCTGAGGCCGCGTCCCGCATACAGCAACTAGAAGGATGTGCAGCTGTGACATACAACTATCTACTGGGGCTTTGGGGGGAAAAATAAATAAATAAATAAATAAATATTAATCTTAAAAAAAAAAAAAAAGATAAAACAAATAGCTAACGTTGTCCACATGTGCCAATTAGTAAAATATGTGCTTTTTTTCTGATACATCTCCCTTATCATCCAAACCAAATATTCAGTGGTTGAGGCCATATCATTCTTAAAGCATTATTAATATACACAGTGACTGTATCTGGCTTATTTTCCAAAGTCATTCTAATTTAGTCTTTTCACAGTTCTGTTTATGTTTCTATTTCTGATAATAAAATTTATACAGAAAAAAGTCTGTGGGCCATTATTATTTTAGCTGCACATCCTTTGTAAGAGTTAAACACTAGCAGTAAGGCTTTTAAAAATCATTCTCACATGAGTAATAATTTAGCATTAATTAAGAAGTATCTCTCTCCATGGTTGCTTTCAGACAACATCATATGCTGTGGACACAGATTCTATTCATTATTAACATAATGTCGTCTATACCTGCAGGCGACCAGTGGGAATCACACATCCTCCTAGTTCATTCCACCTGTGTTTAAAAATACAAGCTTTAAAAAATAATTTTAATAGCATAATCTATATTCATTTTTGATAGTAGCTCTTTATTAAGAATCAAAGAATTAAAGTAACAGAGCTGAATGCGCCTGAATAATCAGCTGATTCTGCTTATTTTCATTCTTTTAGGTAAGTGAATATGCAAAGAACCAGGATGTATGCTATCCATGCTCTCCTCACAGAGAACCCAGAAAAGCAATATCTTATCTTGCCCCGGGGCCCCACACTCTGGCATTTTGTCACCCAGGTTCAACCAAAATCCCTCTTGCTTTAATTTAAGCCCATTTCCTGTTTGGTCTCAACAGACATGAATAATAACTGCAGGGCATCCTTCTAATAAAGTCTTCCAAGCTTCACCCTTCTCCCCTCAACATTAGGAATCTCCACCCCCTCCAGCTTTGCTTCATAGAGCTTTGTTACGTTCCTTTGGTTGCTTCTGCAGACATCCTTATTATTTTCCTTCCTACTTATTTTCTCTATGTGCTAATGAATGCATGGAGATATGCTCTAAGTACTATATAATGACAATAATATTTTAATTATTTAAAAGAAGGTGCAGTGCAGATAAGAGTTAACATAGCAGGCCTGTCAGCTTTCCTCAGAAAGGTCTGCTTACAAGGCGGGCCCTTGGCTGGCATCTGGGAACTTGGGTTCCCACCATTCCCAGAACAGACAAGGGGGCTCCCTGTGCCTAAACTGTCTGTAGAAACAATAGGGTTTTGCTGACATCTTCTTTCCTTCTGGGAGTCTGGAATTTTGGTATATGCCAGGCAGAGGCTGTCTATGGGACCAGCCTCCAATAAGGAACCCTGGCACTGAGTCTCTAATAATCTCCCTGGTTAGCAACATCTCACTCCTGCTGTCACAACAAGTTGCTGGGGGAATTAAGCATGTTCTGTGTGACTCCACCAGGAGAGGACTCTGGAAGCTTGCTCCTGATTTCCTCTAGACTTTGCCCTGTGTGCCTTTTCCCTTGGTGATTTTGCTTTGCATCCTCTGACCGCAATAAATCATGGCCGTAAGTACGACAATATACTGAGTCCTCTGAGTTCTCCTAGTGAGTCATTGAGCCTGGGAGTGGCCTTCGGGCCTCTCGCCAAGGATGCCCTAAAATTCAAACTATAACAAAAGGATGTCTTCCAAAGATATACACACTAGTAGTTGGTTGTTGTTGCTTTTTGCATTTTTTACCATTACAGTTAACTTGTTAACTGAAAATAAAATGCCAGAAAAACATAATATTGGTTCCTTAAAAGACAAATAAAACACAGATCCTCGATCTGAAGAAGCTCACAAAGTAGTAATGAAGAAAGATTTGTGAGCAAATAATTAGAATAGAATGATAAATATTATTTTCATAAAAATGTTAGTATTTAGTCAATCAGAAATTTTCCTGCTCCTATTTAATACTGAAAAAATAGAATTCATTGCAGAAAATTTTACTTTACAGAAAATATTTTATGTAATGTTTACTCCATGAAACAAGAGATAAAGATTCCGTGGCTTCCATCTCAAGGTATATAACCACTGAAGGAAATTCCATGCCCACAGTGAATGTTCTTTACACAGTCACATGAGCAGCTTGTCTTGTCTCCCCAAGGAACAAATTGATCCATCATCCAAGTAAAACAAACTACTTATATTTAGAATATTTTTATCCATAAAAGCAAAATTCTTGATTTATTTTAAGTTTTTAAACCCCATACATACTTTTCGTCTGGCCGCAAAATACTACAGTAAGAATCAGGGCGGTTCACAAAGAAACCTGTTTTCTTCACTACACTTTCTGCAATCACGTTCAGTCGATCAAGAACATTACACAGCTTGCTGAGGAGAGGAGGAAGAATGAGAAAAGTGAAAACTCAAGTTAATTTTAATACATACTTATCCTTATATCTAAAGCAAACAAGGTCTATAGCAATGATATTCAGGGATTTAATTTTAAAAATCTCTGGTATGTACTCAATAGGAACACTGTAACAATTAATTTCTAGAACACATGTACTCAATAATTAGCAAGATTTGGTACAAAGAGACATGAAGAGCCTGTAACTTAACATCAACTAATGGCAAGTGTTAAGCTTGGCACATTACAACCCTGCAAGAGCTTTTCCCAAAGCCTTTCACTCCTCAAGAGTCAAGTCAATATGCATTCATAAAACAACTGAGAAGAGAGCACAATGCACAGTGCAGGTGGCACTGGAAGGAAACATTGGAAAATACATTAATATGAATGGTACAACCTGTAATCAGGCTTATACTCCGGGAAAGTGCGTGCATGTGTGTGCATGCATGTGTGCGTGTGTATATCTAACTAAACAAAATGAGTTAGAAAGAAGCATGAGTTAAGTGCAAAACAATACAGTATCATTAAAAAAAAATGAGACTTCAGGGCCGGCCCTGTGGCTTGGTGGTTAAGTGCGCGTGCTGCGATGCTGGTGGCCCGGGTTCGGATCCCGGGTGTGCATCGAGGCACCACTTCTCCGTTCATCCTGAGGCCGAGTCCCACATACAGCAACTAGAAGGATGTGCAGCTACGACATACAACTATCCACTGGGGCTTTGGGGGGAAAAATAAAATAAATAAAATCTTTAAAAAAAAAAAAAAAAATGAGACTTCAAAATAAACCTAGCGTTTGTATGATGCCTAGTAAGTGAGTAAAAAGACAATGCAAGGTCACTGAACGAAAGTTCCTTGGAGAAGATTAGTTTTGAATCATACTCCACAGGTGAAAGAGAGGTAGGAAAGCACCCCAGGGAGGCTGGGTGATGAACAATAGGCACAAAGGCTCAGGAACGGGACCCTGGCTGTTACATTAGGGAAGGAGCATGAAGTTTAGTTTTTCAGGAACAGAATAGCCCCGGGAATAAAGAAAAAGTTATTACATTCTGGAACCAACCAGGTGATGGGGCTTCAACATTCACTAAGGAGTCTGGATTTACTATAAACAGTCAGGAGTTCATCCACGAGGGAGATAATCTGGAAGTGGTGTCTGGGAAAGTGATTAAACAGGGAGAGAGAATGAAATAGAACAAGGTGAAACTAATGCCTTTAAGGACAAGTAGTGGAGTAGAGATGTTCTGAAATGACTAGATACTTCTAAGGGAATTTGCAAATGGTATAACTAGTGGGCAAAAAAAGAGTTTGGTGAACTAATTTAAGCACTCAAATTACACACCAGCAACAAAACAGCCCCTCGGCAGGCTCATAAAGAAAATTAAAAGAGTAACATTTCCTTTACCATAGAGATCAACTTCCTGCTATTTTACATCACAAGAAAAGGAAAATATCATAACCAGACATACGAATATCTATTCACCTTTTGGTGTACTTGGCCATATCCCAAGGAATATAAATAATAGTGTGCTCAGGAGGCAAAAACTGGTTGAGGTACGTCACAGCAGCTACAAGTTCTTCACTCAGAATTCTCTCATGTTTTCTTTTCTCTCGTTCCTTTATCAAAAGTAAACATTTCCAATGTTCTAATACTTTAAATCAGAGGAACAGACTTTTAACATCTTACTTTTCAGCTAAGACAAAAAACGTTGTCTTAAATATACTGAAACGAAATCTAACTACTAAAATTAAAATAATATAAATGCAAAGAAATAAATACTTCATTGAATTAAAGTCAACAGATAATGAGCTTTAAAGACTCCAGGAGACCAGATGTCTTCCTAGTGATGTCCTGCAGCCCCAAGAAGCCCAGTTCACCCTACACGGGCCTGGGCTATGCACTCCACACCCCACTTTGGCAGAGGAGAACTCCCCAAGGACCAGAAGAAGGGAACCCTTAACTCCAGCCAACTAAGGACCAGACAGAAACCAACTGGGTCTGGATGGATAACCCCCAAGTGGCACAGCACAGAGCGCTTTCACAGCCTTCATAGGTTTTTCAATTTGACTCTTCTAAAATACCCCGTAGGGAAGCCAAGGCAGGAACATTTTCTCCCTTCACACTGTGGTTGAATGAATTGAAGTTGAGAAGCGTTCACGGGACTAAACCTCACTTTCTGCCTCCTTGCCTTCTGGACCTCCTTACATAGCACACCGCCTCTCATGTCAAGAGAGGTTGGTGCATTACTGTACAGCTCTGTGGTTAGAACGCTGGCTCTGCCACTTACTAGCCATGTGGCCCTGTGCAACCTTCGCAACTTTCCTAGGCCTCCATTTCTTCATCCATAAAAAGGGGTAACAACAGTATCCCCCTTATAGCATTAATATGAGGTTTAAATGAAATAAAACATGGTAATTTCTTATCAGAGCTTCTGGCACATGGTTAAGTATTAATAAAAATTAACTATTTTTATTGTCATCCTGATCAGGCCTTCACTTAAAAAGAAAGAAAAACAATTAATTCAGCAATAGTGATGCTGACATGGTATGGAGGCACTATTGCTGACACCAAAATAGGTCCATGCTGTTTTCAATCATGATTACTTTTCAACTGTCATGAATTTAATTGGATAACCATTGTGAAACAGAAAATGGTATCTATTTTGCACAGCTGAATAAATCAAATGGAGGAATTAAATAAGAGTTGATGAAGAACAGTGTTAAAATAAAAGTATATTTAGCTTATTTTCCATTTGAGAAAATTAAATTATATATTTGGAATTTTTCTCAAAAGCACTTTATTTTTTGGTGAGGAAGATTTGCCCTGAGCTGACATCTGTGCCAAACTTCCTCTATTTTGTATGTGGGATGCCACCCAGCATGGCTTGATGAGTGGTGTAGGTCCGCACCCAGGATCCGAAGCTGTGAACCCCGGGCTGCCAAAGCAGAGCACACAGGACTTAACCACTATGCCAAGGGGCCGGACCCCTCAAAAGCACTTTAAATCAACTAGGGAAACAAAAACTTTTTGAAATTCTTACATCAACTCTGACATTTTATAAGATGGAGAGAAGAGGTTATTTAATCAACCTTCGATTATCTCTGTGTAAAGAATCTCTTTATGGGCCGGCCCCGTGGCTTAGCGGTTGAGTGTGTGCGCTCCGCTACTGGCGGCCCGGGTTTGGATCCCGGGCGCACACCGACGCACCGCTTCTCCCACCATGCTGAGGCCGCGTTCCACAGAACAGCAGCTAGAAGGATGTGCAACTATGACATACAACTATCCACTGGGGCTTTGGGGGAAAAAAAAAGGAGGAGGATTGACAATAGATGTTAGCTCAGAGCCGTTCTTCCTCAGCAAAAAGAGGAGGATTAGCATGGATGTTAGCTCAGGGCTGATCTTCCTCACAAAAAAAAAAAAAAAAAGAATCTCTTTGTGAATTGTCTGTCCATGGTCGATTATTGTTGGTGAATCATTTAGTAACAACCAAATGAAAACTTCACATACACAAGTGATTTTGCATATTATTTCAAAGGGCTCGGAGGACCCCCCAACGGCAGTCCATGGCCCTCACATTAAAAACGTCTGATGTACAGTTATGCTTGATCCCAGGTTGACTTTCTATTGATCCCCAGGAGCAGCACGGAAAGCATATGGATTGCTGCAAAATGTCTGTCAATCAGTATCTCAAACCTCCACAATTTGGGAGGTAGGAGGAGTTCACAATGCAGAGTGAAAGAGAAAAGAAATCAAGAAAAGTATTTCACTTTAGTAAGTTCATATGGAGGCAGAATAAAGAGTGAACACCCCTTGGTATCACTCTACACACGTATGCATTCTTTGACTCTTCAATCACAAGTTAATAAGGACTTCTTCCAAGTGAACTGAATATTTTCTTTTATATCCTATGAATAAAATAACTAATGACAAAAACTACAAAAGATTTTTTCCTATTCTACAAAACATCAACTTAATCTCCAAACTATTCTCTAGTTAATCTCTAGTTATTGCCAGGATTTTTAAGACAATGGAACAGTAAACAAGTACAATTTTAAAATCCACTGACTGGCCTTTAAATATTCAAAAATAAATGTACATTTGAGAAATCTGGGCAAGAACACTTTACAACCACATGTATCAGATATTGGTTTTTGAATCTGCATATTTAATAGAGAGTTATTTCAAACATGGTAGACTGAATCTCCATTTAACCGTAGCTTTTAAACACACCATAAGAACTCTGTAAAACATGAAGAAGATTCACTAATTTAGGTCAATGCTTATATTCTAGTAATGCCTTGTAATTTAGTGCCTTAGCAATAATTTATTTCTATACTAACAACATCTTATTTTGTATGCATTTACTAGGAAAGTGTTCATGAAGGTTTTTGTTATTAGACTTTTCCTACTTTAACTTTTCAATTACACTCATGTATTATAGCTATTGTTCAATACCAGGCTGAGGTTACAGATTATCCAGCTATTGTCTTATATTATTCTGAGTTGACAGGGGGAGAGACACAAAAATGAAACTTCAGAGTTAATGTGAACAAAAGTCTAGAAAATGATGTATTTAATATCTGAATAATTTATTTTACAAACTCAATCCCTAGTTGGATGCAATGATTACATAAACCAAATAGCAACAAAGGAAGAAATGAAGGTGACTACCTCATTGTCCACGGCTCCCCCTCCTCACACCCTCCTCCTCCTAGCCTGGCCACTTTCAGGCCATATTCCTCCAAAGTCTTGATTTAAAACACACACACACACACACACACACACACACCATGCATTAGTTGTACAGTCCTCTCCTGGCACCTGGCTCATAGTCTTCCTCCCTGCCCCAAGCTATGCCTCCACCCTGGGTGACTTCAGTACCTCCACCTCCTCTTCCACTCTAGTTAAGTCATCATTCCCACCCTCACATCTTAGATCAAGTCATCATCACAGGTAACTCCTCTGCCTTCAACACTTCTTATCCAGAACCTCTTTTATTTTCGGATTGCTTGTTTTAAATCCCCCAACTCATGAGGACCTCAATCCACCGACAGCTCTACTTTCTCCATCAGCCCTCTCCGTGACTCCCCCTCATCCTCCAGCTCAGATTTCAGGGTTCTCTTCAATAATACTATTGCCAATGTCCAAAACTCCTTTAATCCTGTCTTTTTACGTCACACCTATATGACAAAACTAAATGAACCTGATTATTTATTTTATCTGTCCTTATACCCAAACACAAGCCCTGCCAGAAAAAGTCAGGCAACAGCAGAACGGTTCCATTTAAGAAATCCTGATCACCAAACTGAAATTAGCCCTTAGCACTGCTGTGATGTCTCTGGTCAACCTACCCTCCCACATGCATGAAGACTGTTAAATCTTCTCCACTACCCTCAAACCTCCACTCTGAGCAAATGACCTTTCCTCCTCCCAAAGCCGTCAGAAGGGAGCACGCACACATGCACACGTGCACGCGCGTACACACACACATCCTGCACCCTACTATTCTCTGTCCTCCCATTAAAATAATTCCTCCATCCATGTTTCAGATTTCCTCCATTCCCCCTTTCTTAATACATGATGCCACTGATCACCTCTTGTCTCTCTTGTGTTTTATACCTCTCCTGAAGGATCTCAAATGGATCCTTCCCACAGGCTTTAAAATACAACGTTACGATCTCTTAAAAAAAAAAAAAAACCTGACAAAAACACCAACTCTTGGGGCCAGCCTGGTAGTATGGTTAAGTTCGGCATGCTCACTTTGGCTGCCCAGGTTTGCAGGTTTGGATCCCGGGTGCAGACCTATGCCACTCATGAAGCCATGCTGTGGCGGCGACTCATACAAAATAGAGGAAGACTGGCATGGATGTGAGCTCAGGGACAATCTTCCTCAAGCAAAAAGAGGGAGATTGGTAACAAATGTTAGCTCAGGGCCAATCTTCCTAACCAACAAAAGAAACAACAAAAAAACCCACCAACTCTTCATCTTTCACTAGGTTCTCCCCCAGAGGGGAGCAAAGCACTCGACTCACTGCCCCCACTTGCTCACTTTTACCCCACACCTCAGTCGGCTTCCATCAGTGACCTTGGTATCACCAAGACCAATGAACATTTTTTCTGTTTTCATCTTCCTTGAGCCATCAGCAGCATTGGCCACTGCTGACCACTTCCTTCCTTCATCATAGAACATGCTTTCTCTTGGTTTTCATAACACAGGACTCACCACTGGTTTTCCTCCTACTTTTCTGTTTTTTCTTGGACTCCTTTATAGACTCAGACCACTCTAACTGGACAATAAGCGTGGGAGGTCCTCAAGACTAGCCCCGAGGCTCTTCCCTCTGCTCACTCTATTCCCTCCGTATGGGCCTCCCATCCATGCCCATGCCTTCAGATACCACCTGTACACAGACGAATCACAAAATCACATCTTGGCCCAGACCTCCCCTCTGAGCTTCCAACTCACACACCGACCACCTACTTGCCCTCTCCTTTTAGAGGACTCAAATACAGCTCAAACCTCAGCATGTCCAAACCATACTCACGCTCTTCCTCCTCCAGCCACCTGAGTAAGCCAGAAACCTAGGAATCAAGCCCGACATTTCCCTGTGCCTCGTCTCAAATCCAGCCCATCACCAAGTCTACTGCCTCCATCTACTTCTCTCCACCTCAACCACAACCAGAGTCACCCCTTTTCCAGATCATTATAATAGCCTACTATGTGGTCTTCCAGCATTGAATTTAGCCTTGTACCAATCCATTCGCTCTCTATGTTGACATCAGGATAATCTTTTCAAAATACAAATCTGATCACAATCCTCTCAACCATGCAACACCTTCAATAGCTTCCCACTATTCTTAGGATAAAGACCAGACTCATTAGCATACCCTACAAGGCTCTGCATAGTCTGGCCATAACTATCTCTTCAGCCTCATCTCACAACAGGCTCTCTTGCTCTCATCCTCTGGGCCTACATAGGCCTTTTTCTCCCTCAAACACACCATATCCCCGCCTGTCCCAGGGCTTTTGTACCTGT
The DNA here is from genome assembly GCF_057802395.1 of Ceratotherium simum simum. Classification (NCBI taxonomy): domain Eukaryota; kingdom Metazoa; phylum Chordata; class Mammalia; order Perissodactyla; family Rhinocerotidae; genus Ceratotherium; species Ceratotherium simum. The sequence continues at coordinate 32,092,134 of NC_141918.1, read as the reverse complement.
CATTCTCAGTTGGCTGCTATTCTCTTTCTTCTTGACCTAGTTAATGCCTCTTCCTTCAGCTGTGCTGACTCATCACTCCTTGAGGGAAGACTTCTCTCCCATTGTAAGCTCTCATAGCACCATTTACCTGTCTTGGTACCTCTGCATTACTTCCCCATCTCCTCCATTAGACTGTTAGCTCTGTGAAAGCGGGCACTGTTTCTGTGATTGCTTCACAAAGGAAACTTCAAAAATACTTATTAAATGATGGACTAAACGGACACAGGATTCCTTGATTTTTGATTAAATGGAGTTATATTTATTAACTAGCCATCTCAGACACTACTAGGTTGTTGGTCACTGTCACAACCATAATATAACAAAACCCTTGCTTTTCGTACTCTCAGGGTTTTCTTGGCTGTGGACTGAGATTCTTTCAATTCACTTGATTGCAACAGATACACATACAATTTATTATCTGGTCTCCCTGTCCTCCATCCTAGGCCTTTGACCTGAGTGCCTACTCATACACACAAGATATGTTGACCAAACAGTCTACTCTGACTAGGAAGCACAGAACTGTAAGGCCATGTCACCACTTTGTCCACCTGATTCTTGAGCCACAACAGCAGCCCAATTTCTGAATCTAGCCTTTAGATCCTATCATTACATATTAACTTGCCCAGGAGATCTTCTGGATCGTCAAGGGAACCGGCTATATCAAGGCTAGGCTGTGGCTGTTTGATGTCCGTGCGTCCTTTTCCAAGCTGTCCTGGAAACTAAGCCAGAATTTCACCCATACCTAGTTCACCCAAGGAAATCAGGAGACTGACACACTGCAACCCTCTCTTTCCTTAGAAACATACCCCTGATTCTCCCAGGGAAGAGCCCATATGGAATCTGAGGCCAGAGGACAGTAGCTCAGAGAGTTCAGACACAGTGAGCTGTCACAGCATAAGTCTACAAGTCTCTCCTCTGGGAACAGGTGAAGCAAGCTTGTTTAACCCTTTGGTGCTGAGGAAAAGGTTGTCCAGTGTGACTGAATTTCATACCCAAACAGATGAGCACACCATACCTTCACTAAATTCAAGATGATGATGGGGGAACCAAACCTCTGAAGCATCTGGTCAAAGTGAAGGGCAGCCACATGTGCAAATGGATCTGCCTGATCCACTGAGGAGGGAAAAAAGATGAATAAATACCAGAATGAAAATTATAAAGCAGGAATAAAAGAAGTATAGGGTGTTGTTTTGTTTTTTAATGTTTAAAGAAAGGCAATCCAACTAATCTTCTCGTAGTTTTACTTCCCAAATTCCTCTCAAGCTTATCAGACACTCATTCTTCATGTATTTATTGAATTTGAATAATTCTTACATTTATGAAGAGAAATGTAATTTATTAGCAGCCAAAATTAAAGAAAAAATATAAAGTTATTGCATAAAAATAACAAAAGTCCCTCCTCTAAATAGTCGACTTGCTGGTACTAAAACTTCGTTAAAACCTAAGCATTTATGAGATTTCTGTGATAATAGTTTGTTATCTCTAAATGTGGGTAAAAAAGAGGTATTATTAAAAAGATAGTTCCACGCACACGTAATGGGTGGTTTAGGCATCATAGTTGAAATGTCCTGAGACCAGTATAAAGGAACTGATCCCCTGACTTGCACGTAAGAAGAATAACTTCCTGCAGTAAAAGACATCACAGAAGCATCGCAGAGTATTTGTTCAGTCTCCACTTCATTTGCAACGTCACCCTAAAAAGAAAGGTGCATTTAAAGGTATTTTACGCTCTTAAAAATTTTTAATGGAAAAAATTCAAGTATGCAATGAAATTATAATTCCTATTCTTAGAATGTCTTAAAAGAGGTAAATGTTGATCAATATTCAATGTGCACATTAGAAAAGGAAAACTATTAAAATGCAATAAAGGAAGGCAATTAAAAATAGCAGAGACTAGACTAGGAAAAAAATCTAATTAAATAGCTAATAATACAAGTAGTAGATAGAGAACAGCTTCAGTGGTGTAAATGGCAGAGAGGGAGAGAAAAGAAAAACAATTACATGAAATTATATAGGAGGTCAGGAAGACCAGTGGAATAAAAAAATTCAATTCTTAAGACCAAGAAGGAATGAAAAGACATGAACGAGATTCAAATAATGCCTGATGGACAGAAGAAAAAAAAAAAGGGTCATGAGGTAGCTTTACTCATAAAAGTATACAAGGATATGACAAAGAATAATTTGAGGCATTAATAACATGACTGATTATCCTTTGAATATTCAAAAGCAAATAATATAGCTGTAAAATTCTGATTTTTCTTCAAGTTATAATTATTTTCATTGTTGATATAATTTTAAGAACAATGTTGCTATTTTAAGGCAGGATCAAAACCCAATGTTTCCCTCAATCTGTCTACTCAATCAAACGTCTGCTTAAGACTCAAGCTGTCTGTTGCAAATGGAGATGGAACACTCACAGGAGATTACAGGACTGATGGCTGGAGAGATGGACTGTTGTTGTTGTTAGTTTCTAGGGTGAGCAGAATAAGGAGTCTGCCTTGAGCCAAACTAAAGCAGAGTGAAGAGGGTGAAGGGTTTCCCATCCTTGCTCTACTGAGTCTTCTTATCAAGGGTGCATTTCTGACGATGAGTGCTCCCCTCCCCTAACTTCTTGAGTGGAGGTGCTTTGCTATTTTAGTCTCTACACCAAATACGTACTACATTTTCTCATATATTACAGAAATGGCTCATCTTCCAAAACATTAGACATTTCACAACTCCCTAAGGCATTGCATAACTCTAAGATAGCTGATTTTTCAGAACATCTGTATATTAGTCATATTTCTCACAAGTTTCAGATACTCTGGAGAATTATTCTCTTGATAATGCCCCAAATTAAGAAATTCTACTTTGCTTCACCTGTCAGCAAAGCTGATGTAAAAGGTTAAAAATGCCAGCAGCACTGTTGTTTTTCCATCTTACCTCACAGTTTGCACCTCTCTTGAGAAAACGGGTCCCAGCAAACTTACTGGATCTTCTAGCTATTAGAGTGACATACACTGGTCGTCCATAGATCAACAGCTCTTAGAAATCAAGTTAAAGCTATTTAGCATTCCAGACTGTCACACCAAACCAAGAGAATCCTTATACCTTAAATACACATTTAAATACATCTTGTCCAGTGCGTTAAAGAACACCAAAAAGCTCCACCCAAAAATGGAACAGCATTGGGTCTAGCTGTTCTCCGAACTGTGCGGGTCCTAAGGCAAAAATGGACCTCCTTCAGGAGCAGTTTCCACGAATTTGCGAGGAAATGGTAACCACAGCCTATGTCACTTAATAGAGTGTTTAAATTATGAAGTAATATACGAGGGAATGGAGTATACCGTAAAAGTAATCCAACTTTATCACCTAACTGCAAAAACTGAACGCTATAAACTGTTTAATCAACATACAGTTGATTAGTTGTCACCTTATTTAACTTTCCGATCCTCAGTTTCATCTTCGGTGAAATGGTGTAAGTACTAATAACGTAACTAATTTTATTAGGTGGTTGAGAGGACTAGGTTAGGTACTGTGTGTAAAACTAGTGCCTGGCCTGTAGTAAATGTTCAATAAATAGCAATTACTTTTATCATCACATAGATTTTCAGAATTCATTAAATGCTTGATAACTAGGAGACTAGATTCATCATTTAAACTAATGAGCTTTAAAATCATAATCTATGGTGATATTCACTATTTAAAAAAAACAAATATTTATTGTGCTTAATATATGACAGGTCCTGAGTTAGCTCTTGGCAGTACAAAACAGTTTAGGTCTATCTTTTAGAAACTGTAGCATTCTTTCTGGTGTCCTTGGTGGTGAAAACCTTGTGTTCTTTCCAGGCAGATTTTACTTTCAGAAACAGAAAAAGTAATTCAGGGCCAAATCTCATTACTCAGTAAAGGATCAAGCAGATAATACCACTCACTGGCTGAATATGATTATAAAGTCATGAGCCTGATATTCAAGTGTAGCACATAAATCTCACTCATTTCATTTCAAAATCCCTCTGTGTCGTCATCTAGTCTTTCCACTCCCTCACTTGCCACAAAGAAGGCAGCACTGGCCCTCTTCAAAGCTAAGCTCTCCAGCGGTACCCCTTGATTCCACTCCTCTCAAATGCTCTGGGGCAAGAAAGCACAATATTAGTTAATCACATTCACGCACTTAACGGTCTCAAAACAACCACTTAAAGTTTTCACCATAGGTCTTAGAAACCTAAGACACAAGGAAGAATGCCAACTAGAGAACATGCTAGGTGCACAAATGTCCACCGTGATCTCAAAGAGGGATAGGAAATACCTAAACACTTCTAGAAAGTATACATTGCCTTCCTAAACCTCATAGCATAATAGTACTTTCTTGAAAGGTTTCAATATAGCTAGAAATTAAATGAAAGGAAAAAAGGGGTGTATAAAATTGAATTCATCAGCTTAACCCAAGGCTCAACCTACTTCTCTTTAATCTATCATGCCCCTTCCAATCCAGGCCTTCGTTACATTATGCTTGACCCACCACAATCTTTTCCTAACTCATGTCCCTTATTCTAGTCTCATTTTACTAAATCCAGCTTGAAAATGGCTGTCAACTCAAGCTTCTTAAGTACTACTTGGCACATCACCCTCTTGAAAAAAAACTTTCAAAAGTTCTAGCACCAAATCCAAAATCCTCAGTCTGACCACCAAAGCAATCTGGTGACTGGCAATCTGACTCCCCCTACCAACCTCCTTCCCACTGCACTGTACCTCCCAGGGGTTTACACACAAGCCACGAGAACACTCCCATGAACTTTGCCACCTCTACACTCACGGTGCTGCCCCCACCCATGCTCTCACTCCCTGCTTGCTAAGGCCTGACTTGTGTTTAGGGTCCAGGCCAAGTTCAACTTTTCCTATGAGCCTGTCCCATCCTCCCCACCTGCCAGTGATTCTGCCCCTTCTCTCAGGTAAGCATGATACCTATTACCTATATCACTAACTATGCATATAACATTTTCTTCCCTGTTATTTATCTTTCCATGTACACAACAGATCTGTTTAAGTGGCCTGCATTCCTCTTTGTATTTCCACTATATGACATCATGGGTAAGTTTTCCTGTTGGGAGCACACAGTGATAGTTATAATCTTATAATTCATAATTAGCTTTCTACAAATTGGTACAGCATAAGTTAAATAATATGCATCTTAATTTTTTTAAAAAAGGATACTTGACTGCCCACAGAACCCATGAATAATATATAACAGCCAGTCACGATGCACAGTATTTTTAATTATATCCAGAAGTTCACCATTCCACACATACTTCATATAAGGCTCACTACAGATCCCAAATACACCTGAAAAATAAAAGTTGGTATCAGAAAGATAAGGAAATTGGTTGACATCCAACTCATTTTTAAGTCCTTAAACTCTGTTTTTAACTTCAAACATAAGATGCCTGATTTAACAGCATTGCCATTTTCAGTGGATATAATCCATGTCATCGCCCAGAACACTATGCTGATTCTGTACAAAGTCAAAGAATGAACACATTTTCTGATTTGTGAGAGTTTTTAACCTAAGAGAAAAGAAACTGACAGGGAAATAAAGGGCACACGTACAAACACATGAATAAGGCTGAGAGCACAGAGCAGCAGCTGAGAGCACCAATCTGGGGTCCAAGTACCTGGGTCCAAAACTCGGCTCTGCCTCTCATCAGGAGGGTGTCAGATACTCACTATTATAGTGCTTTGGTTTCCTCATCTGTACCGGTATCATGTGGTTGTTGTAAAGTGAAATAACGCACACCAAGTGCTTAGAACAAGCCCGCTGCCTTACTGATACTTCATAAGTGGTAGTTATTTTTATCTCAGGCTTTTCCTTATGAAGAAATTAATTTCATCAAACATGATTTCAGCAGATCCAGATAAAGTTATTAAACATCAATGAGTTTTACAAAACTTATATGAAATGCAAAATAAGAAATAAGTATATTTATAAGATAATGGCTTAAAAGATCATAACAGTTCTGGATAGCAGGCAAAAGAATACTATTTTCTTCTCAAAACGTGATATGTTAGGGGCCAGCCTGGTGGCATAGTGGTTAAGTTCACATGCTCCACTTCGGGGGCCTGGGGTTTGGATCCTAGGTACGGAGCTATGCACCGTTCATCAAGCCATGCTGTGATGGCATCCCATATACTAAAATAGAGGAAGATTGGCACAGATGTTAGCTCAGGGAGAATCTTCCTCAAGCAAAAAGAGGAATATTGGCAACAGATGTTAGCTCAGGGCCAATCTTCCTCAGCAAAAAGAAAGAAAGAAAACATGGTATGTTAAGAGTGTTTACATACTATGACAAATATACTTTGGTTTGATTCATAAAAACTAAACCTTCTCCGCCCTTTCAATGCATTACAGAGCATGAATAATACAGACATAGATTGGAGTCCTGTCTTTGCCACTTAGCAGCTCTGTGACCCCTGGAAAATTACTTAACATCTCTGAACATCAATTTTCTAAATTGTAAAATGATGATACTACCACTCACCTCGGAGATATTGTTCAGATTAAATAAAATAATATATACAAAGTGACTAATACACTGACTGACACAGTAGAGACATTTTAAAAAAATGTATTATTTTCCCTTTCTACCTACCCCCACACCATCTATGCTCACTCTGTTTCCTATCAGTTTCCTTCTGTGTGGTAAGAGAATAATGCTGCCCTCCCCCCCCCAAAAGATGTCTACGTCCTAATCACCAGAGCCTGTGAATATGTTATGTTACATGGCAAGGAGGAATTAAAGTTGCAGATGGAATTAAGGTTGCTAATCATATGACCTTGAGATGAGGAGGTTATTCTGGATTATCCAGGTAGGCCCAAGGTAACTACAGGGTCCTTATAAATGAAAGAGGAAAAGAGGAGTGGAGTGTCATAGTGATGTAACGTGGAACAAAAACCTCAGCTGGCCATTGCTGGCTTTGAAGATGGAAGGGGGCCATGAGCCAGGGAATGTGGGCAACCTCTGGAAGATGGAAACGGCAAGAAAACAGACTTTCCCCTAAGTCTTCAAGAAAGGAACACAGCCCGGCAGACACACTAATTTGAGTCCACTGAGACCTATTTTGGACTACTGACTTCTGTAAGACAATAATTTTGTATTGCTTTAAGCCACTAAGTTTGTAGTCATTTGTTATAGCAGCTAAAAAAACTAATACACACAGTTATTCATATCTACCAAGTAGAATTGCTCTAGAGATAGTAAAAAATTAAGTGGCTTCAGAGGATTAATTCAGATCCCAAAACAGACATTCAAATTCAGATTTTGGATGCCATATACTGTAAATTTAGTAATACTTTCAGCTTTTCTATTACTAAGTGTGATATTTGGAAGAAATAATGCAAGCAAATATTCAGGCACACGTTATCTTACTCTCCACCTGTCTAGTAGTACAGGTTACAATTTGGGTGTCTGAACCTGGGCATATTTATGTGATCTAGATGATGTGCGGTAGAGATGGTGCACTGGGTTTGGCCTTAGCTCAAGTGATAGTCAATCTAATAAACTAACAAGAGGCAAGGGCAATGCCAGGAATGGCACTCAGTTTAAGCAACAGCCTAAGTCTTCTTAAGAGTGAATCAGAACCCGTGGCAAATGCTAATAGAGCACAGCCTCTTCTTGAGTGTCCCGCAAGGACAAACCTTCTGGAACTTTAGATTACATTCTACCTCTGCACCCACATCTTCATCATTACCATTTAAGTTGCATAGAGCAAGACACCTAAAGACACTATTGACTTATTATATTTCCATAGTAAGTCCAATTCAGCTAAACTACTTTAAGTTTGAAATGATTTCTTCACAACATTCACTTTAGCAATGCCCCTGGCTTTAAAGTTCTAGACCAACCCAAAAATCTAGGAATAAAGGTACTATTCTGTTGTGTGACTGGTTAGTCTGGGATCTCCACGGTCACCCTAAACTAGTCACACAGGGGTCCTGCAGTGATCCTGACAGAAGCAGGGCCATGACGGACCAGTAGGTCAAGCTGGGACCAACCAAAGTAAGAACAGCCTCTGACCTGCCGCACTGGTTCCTCTGGACATTGGCCATGTGATCTTAATCTCTAGGCCTTAGCTTCCTACTTAGTCTCTATTTTTTTAAAAGTAGCATTATACCTACTGAGTAGAGTTTTTATGAGAATTAGAGATATTGTATGTCAATATCCAGGACACAATAGGCAACCCATGGTAACTTTTTTCCAAAACTTAGCCCATACTGAACTGGAGGAAAATAAGGTGGTGGTGTGTATTCTTCAATATTCAAAAAAACAATTTTCCATTTAAACTTGACCAAAAGTCTAGACCTAAATGTATTACATAAAAAGTGCATGAAAATTTGTTAGAAAATGTCATCATACAATTTTCTGGCTGGCCCACAGATGAAATCACACGGTGATTAATGATCTCTATAAAAATGAATTGGTCAAGTTCATATATCTAAAACAACCTCATGTAAGGACAAAGAGCAATGAGGGATGGAGAAATATGAGGGAAATATGAGTGAATTTAATGAGATGCCGTTTCACAGATGCCCCATTAACATACACTCGATGTGCTGAAAACCACCTACCGCTTCCTCCCTGTGTAATTAATCCTTCATCTTCAAAGATGTCGAAACTCTCCTGGCGAGTCTGGGTCGTTTCTGACTTTAACATCTCCAGGGGCATTCGCAAGACAGTGAGATTATATTGAAGTGAGTGGGACAAATCATAGCTGTAACTGAGAACATAACTGAAACTTAATAAGAAATACAAAAGTAAAACATATTTCACGGTCTTGGCTCCCATATGGAACTAAAACCTGTGAACTAAATTACTTAGCACCTGTTACTTTACTTGGAAGGAATGCTGTTTAAATAAGCCTGTAAAACACAGTAAACCATGAATATAATTAGAAATTAAAAAATCATTGCATGACTCAGGCATTTGCATAACTAGAAGTATACAATCCAATGTGAGTGACCTACATTCATTGATTTGCAATGTGCATTTTTTTGCTTCACACTGAAATCAATCTAATTTCATGGCCTTGTGCAAAGGGGTCATGCTCTCAGATGTATCTGAATGGAGTTCTATGGATGTTACAATACCCACTGCAATAGTGCATGGTCTGTGTACTCCAGTTTACCCATGAACAAAAATAATTCTATTAATTATTAATGGTGGTACCATAACTGACTTCGTGATAATACAGGAATAAGCAAATAACACAAGACATTACAGTGAAACACATTTTAGGAAAGTAACAGCCACCCTCCAAATTATAATAGTCTGTGCAAATAAAATTTGGCCTTTAGGCCAATAAAACACTTTATAATTCTGATTTCACAAATTAATAATTTTTATAAGTATCTCTGGCTATATACTTTTAGCACAGAATGTTAGAAGGTATCTAGAATTCTTTAGGTTTATACTAATTTGCTTGTAAAGTATTTTAGTCATATTTTAAGATGGTTACAATTCTGTCTGGAGAGTCACACAAAGTATTTTAATTATTATTTCTTCTTTAATTTATTCACATAATTTGATTGAAGTTTATTTGTTTCACCTGTGAAATTCAATTTTACCACATTTGCTTGATGGATTAATTTATTTTACTAGCATCTAATCTCACAGGAATAAAAGTTGTATTAAGAAATTGGTTTTTCAATCCCATTTACAATGGCATCGAAAAAAAAATCACTTAGGAATAAATTAACCAAAGAGGTGAAAGATCTCTAAACTGAAAATTATATGACATTGATGAAAGAAACTGAAAAAGACACAAATAAATGGAAAGATATCCTGTGTTCATGGATCAGAATTAATATTGTTAAAATGTCCACACTATCCGATCTATCTATAGATTCAATGAAATCTCTATCAAAATTCCAATGACATTTTTCACAGAAATAGAAAAAAATTCTGAAATTTGTGTGGAACCACAAAAGACCCCAAATAACCAAAGCAATCCTGAGAAAGAAGAACAAAGCTGAAATCATCACTCTTCCTGATTTCAAACTTTCTTACAAAGCTATAGTAATCAAAACAGTATGATACTGGCATTAAAAAGAGACACATAGACCAATGGAACAGAACTGAGATCCCAGAAATAAACCCACTTACATATAGTCAACTAATATTTGACAAAGGAGCCAAAAACATACAATAAGAAAAGATAGTCTCTTCAATAAATGGTGCTGGGAAAACTGGATGACCACATGCAGAAGAATGAAACTGGACCCCTATCTTACACCACACACAAAAATTAACTTGAAATGGATTAAAGACTTAAATGTAAGACCCTAAACTGTGAAACTATTAGAACAAAACATAGGGAAAAAGCTCCTTGACATTGATTTTGGCAAAGATTTCTTAGATATAACACCAAAAGTGCAAGGAAGGAAGGCAAAAATAAACAAATGAGACTACATCAAACTAAAAAGCTTCTGCACAGCAAAAGAAACAAACAAAATAAAACACAGCCTATGAAAATAAATACAGCAAAATAAAAAACCTATGAAATGGGAGAAAATATTTGCAAACCACATATCATGATAAGGGGTTAATATCCAAAATATATAAGGAACTCATAAAACTCAACAGCAAAAAAAAAAAAAAAATCCAATTAAAAAATGGCAGAGGACTTTCATAGACATTTTTCCAAAGACGACAAATGGCCAACAGGTACATAAAAAGATGCTTGACATCACTAATCATCAGGGAAATGCAAATCAAAACCACAATGATATATCACCTCACACCTTTGAGAATGGCTATTATCAAAAAGACAAGAGATAACAAGTGTAGGTGAAGATGTGGAGAAAAGGGCACCCTGGTGCACAGTTAGTGGGAATGTAAATTGGTATAGTCACTATGGAAAACAGTATGGAGGTTCCTCAAAAAATCAAAAATAGAACTACCATATGATCTAGCAATCTCAATTCTGGGTACATATCCGAATGAAACAAAAACATTATCTTGAAGAGATATCTGCACCCCCATGTTCATTGCAGCATTATTCACAACAGCCATGACATGGAAACAACCTAAGAGTCCATCAATGGATGAATGGATAAAGAAGATATGGTGTGTGTATATATACACACAGACACACATACACAGTGGAATATTATGTAGCCATAAGAAAGGAGGAAATCCTGCCTTTTGCAACAACATGGATGAACCCTGAGGGCATTTGCTAAGTGAAATAAGCAGAGAAAGACAGTATGTTCTCACTTACATGCAGAATCTAAAAAAGCCAAACTTATAAAAATAAAGAGTAGAATGGTGGTTGCCAGGGGCCAGGGGGTAGAGGAAATGAGGAGATGGTGGTCAAAGGGTACAAACTCCCAACTGTAAGATAAGTAAGATCAGGGGATTTAATACACAGCATGGTGACCAAAATTAACAATACTGTATTACACACTTGAAATTCGTTAAGAGAGTAGATCTTAAATGTTACCACCACACACACACACACAATTGTAATTATGTGAGGGGATGGAAGCGTTAACTAATCTTACTGTGGTGATCATTTTGCTATATATATGTGTATCTAATCATCACATTGTACACCTTAAACTTAGAAATGTTATGTGTCAATAATATCTCAATAAAGCTGGGGGGCGGGGAGAAGTTGGGTTTTTACTTTGTTCTTCTTATTTAAAACAATTGCTTTATTCTAGCTGAGTCTTAAGAATGTAGTATAACCTTTCTTAAAGCTTACTTATGAGACACAAAAACCTTAACCTACATATTTTTACTTATGCAATGAGTTGATTAGAACTCAGAATGGGGATGCAGAAGAAGTTGAAAAACATGGGGGCCAGCCCCGTGGAGTAGTGGTTAAGTGCGCGCGCTCTGCTGCTGGCAGCCCGGGGTTCAGATCCTGGGCGCGCACTGATGCACCACTTGTCAGGCACTGATGCACCGCTTGTCAGGCCATGCTGTGGCGGCGTCCCATGTAAAGTGGAGCAAGATGGGCACAGATGTTAGGTCAGGGCCAGTCTTCCTCAGCAAAAAGAGGAAGATTGGCATGCATCTTAGCTCAGGGTTGATCTTCCTCACAAAAAAAAAAAAAAAGTTGAACAAAAGGAAGCAGGAGAAGACCATTTCTAACAGGTCCACTGAGCTTCAGTAATAAGTCGCAGATGCTATAAACACAAAATTAAGCAATAAAGACCAAAAAGCAGATGATGGAGACAAATACACTGGAAATATACATTAAATACACATTTGTAGAAGTGAAAACTATTTCTTTAGGAGCACTTCACCATAGTACTGTTAAAATTACCTTCCTTCAGTTTTACATCAATGAGGATATAATCCACTCTACACAGTAGACGTATTTTTCTTTACTTCATAGATAAATGTTTAACTATATTAACAATTTAAAAATAAATTTTAAAAAATGGAAAGTACCCCACCAGTATATATAACACCAATAGCTCCAACACTCTAGGTCCTCTTTTAGGCCTTATGACTCAAGCCCTTATTGGTGCATGCTATTTTATGTTCCACTTTTTAATCTGGACATTATAGCTGACAGAACAGCACAATAACTCTGCATCTACTAGGCCCACATAGTGGTCACACCAGTGGTGGTATATACCCCATCATGCCGCTCTATTATAATTTACTTGCTTCTTATTCAATTTCAATATGTGGACTGTCTCAGGGTTGGTGGTTTGCTTGTCTGGGCTATCATAAACAAAGAAGCTATAAATGTCTCTTTACAAGCAGGGATTAACATTTTTCTCACCTGATTTATTTTCTTAGGATATATTTTCATATATACTTAATGCTACATTCCTCTCCAAGAAAACTAGGAATTTACAACGCTATTAGTGGTACATTGGTATTGCAATAGTTCTTTCCATTTTGAATTTATTTTTACCTAATTTTGATAGCTTGTTAACTGAAAATTGGACTGTGAAGTTGTTACAACCCTGTATTAGAGACTAAATGCAAATTTCATTTTTGTAATTCAAAATTACAAAATAAGAATATTTCATTAAAATCCCATCTAAAACAAAGATGATTTTTACAGTGAGAGAATAATTACCCTTTAATTTATCCATTCAAATTTTCAAATATCAGATATTTAAAAGAAGGAAATACTTGTATTTTTATGTTTTTAGATGAAATAATTTGGCCATTTTAAAAAAAGAATAGAGGAAGTACTACTGTGTCCTCTGATTGTGTTTTTACCCCCTGGAAAATAATATAAACATTCAAGTGACTGATACAAGAAAAATTAAGTTCAAACTTACCTAAAGTAAAAATTGCTAGATAGGTCCACATTTTGAAATATTCGTAGATACCTAAAAAAAAAAAACAAAAACAAAACCCAAAGCATAAAGATGGGGTTTATAAATAATATAAACCTCTTGAACTTTTCCCCATCGCTTAGATTCATACGCACTCGTCTACCTGCTTCGTTTTTAATCAATATACTATGCCTGCCTGTAAGGCATATGGGATACAATTTTTTTCAGTAAGTGTAAGACAAAAGGCCACTTTATCCAGTAAACTCTACTTATATTAATCTGAAACGAATTATTTAACAATCCCACTTCCAAATATTATCAAAGACAAAATCACAAGGGTCCAGAAAACCATTATCTAAGAGGGTCTTAAGCAAGAGAACCACACCACCTTTCCATTTTGGTTCATGTAACTAGAGCAACACTATGAAAGTACAGAGTGTAATTAAAATCTAAACTGTCACCTTCCCTAATAACTTATAAACATGCCTAACTTTGTTCCATTTTAACTTTTGTAATATTAAAATAAATCAATTCTGTTCTTTTCTCTATCAATTTATTAATAGCCTTTTCCCACATTCGCAAGGCTCCAATCATTTCCCCCAAAACTTTTTAAAGATTTCAAGTCTATAGAAAAATTGGGGGAAAAAAAAACAGTACAATCTGAATTCACCGTTAAGTCTCTCTCCTTAATTAAACACACTCAGACACACATTCTCTCTCTTTAAATATACACGCACATTTTATTTTTCTAAACCACTTATAGTAAGTAGCAGACACAATTAGACCTCACTCCTAAATATTTTAGTATCTATCTATAATGAACAAGGACAATCTCCTAAATAACCACAATATCATTATTATACCCCAAATTTAATATTGATTCAATATCATCTAGTATATAGTCCATTTATAAACCGTCCCAATAAAGTCCTTTATAGCTGTGTGTGTGTGTATGTGTGTGTGTGCACGTGTGTACACATGGGTATGGCCCAGGATCCAATAGAAATTCATGTGTTGCCATGAATTGTTCTGTCTATTGTTTCGTCTGTTGTCATGTCTGTTCTAAAATCTAGAACAATCCTCTGGCTTATCTGTCTTTGATGACATTGACATTTTTGAAGAGTCCAGGCCAGTTGTCTTACAGAATGTGGATCCACAATATGGATTTGTCTGATTATTTCCTCATGATTAGATTCAAATCAAATATTTTTAGCAAGAAAACTACACAGGTAATCTGTGTCCTCATCGCTTCACATTAAAAGGCAAATAATATCAGTTTTGTCTCATTGGTGATGCTAAGTTTGATCATTTGGTTAAGTGTGTTTGCTATTTTTTCCCTCTTTGTAAATAAAGAGATTCATGAAGTATGATATGTCAGGACTGAGTGAATATTCTGTTCCTCAATAACAATCTCACATCTAATGGTTTTAGCAGCCATTGTTGATCCTCGCCTGAATCAGTTGTTTAAATGGATGTTTTTAACAGCCCTTGAACAAAAGTTGTAGAATTCTGAGCCAGTATTTTATATTTTTAACATAACATTTATAATCCTTTACTATATTTTGTTTTCTAATTGGCCTACCACATTAAAAAAAAATTGTAGTTACCACCAGTACATACCTAGCTTCATCAGGATGAGTAATCCGTACAGAATCATTGGGTATATAGATCATATTTGTATCTTCAATCTTATATATTGCATGACCCCCAATATCTGCCATCTTCCTCCTTTTAGTTATTAACACAATATAATAACCTTCTAGAAACCTGACAAAACCTACACAACACAAAAAGAAAGATAAATATGATGTTTCCTAAACTTAGTAATGCTTTTAGATACATATTTAAAAGGCAAAAGGCTTTTGACATATTTCCTACATTATTATTTCTCTCTATGATTTATAGCCATATAAATTTTCAGTTGTCCTAGAATTATTCTCTAGAAATATCTATACTGACATTTACCTCACTTAAAAATGTTACTTAAAAACAATTTTTATAATTCATTCCTCTACATTTAGTCTCATTCCAAATAGGATTGAGATGCTTTAAGCCAAAAAAAACACACAAGATTGAGGGGAGCTGTTGTTCAATGGGTATAGAGTTTCAATTTTGCAAAATGAAAAAGTTCTAGAGATCTGTTGCACAATAAGGTACATATAGTTAACACTACTGTATTGTACACTTAAAAATGGCTAAGACTGTAACATTTATATTTTTTGCGTATATATATATAGACACACACACACACATGCACGCATACACACATAGTGGTAAAAAGTATATAAAAACAAAAACACAAATTCTCAGAAACTTTACAGTACTGTGCTAACATGCGCTACGAATCTTGATGGGGGATAAAGATTAAGCACCTCCCTAGATTTGTTTGATCATGGAATGTCCCTCCCCCCCCGTTTTTTTTTTTTTTTTGTGAGGAAGATCAGCCCTGAGCTAACATCCATGCTAATCCTTCTCTTTTTGCTGAGGAAGATGGGCTCTGAGCTAACATCTATTGCCAATCCTCCTCCTTTTTCTTTTTTCCCCAAAGCCCCAGTAGATAGTTGTACGTCATGGTTGCACATCCTTCTAGCTGCTGTATGTGGGACGCAGCCTCAGCATGGCCGGAGAAGCGGTGCGTCGGTGCGTGCCCAGGATCCGAACCCGGGCAGCCAGCAGCGGAGCATGAGTACTTAACCGCTAACCCACAGGGCCGGCTCTCCTCCCCCTTTTTAAAAAGAAATTAACCAATGGATAAATGTTCTGAGGAAAATACTTTGGGAAATGTTGCTCAAAAGGAAGAACAAACTTTATTGACTCTTGATTACTAGTGGCAAAACACAACCTGAGCCAGCTTTAAAAAAAGAAATTTGGAGCCAGATCTGATGGTCTAGTGGTTCAAGTTCAACACTCTCACCACTTAAGCGGCCCAGGTTCGTTTCCTGGAACACGTGCATTCCAATGATTTGATGGTGTTGCAGAACCACACCACTCATCTGTCAGTTGCCATGCTGTGGCTGCAGCTCACATAGAAGAACTAGAAGGACTTACAACTAGGATATGCAACCATGCGCTGGGACTTTGGGAATTAAAAAAAAGAAATTTGTATTAAGGATACCAAGGTGATCCATGACACCAATGGGCAACAATATGATTAGGCCTCAAAAAAAAACCTAGTCAAGATGCATCTCTGAACATGTGTTCCATTCTTCCTCTCCATAGACCAGGCTCCTCCACTTCTCTGGATTACATGGTGGGAAACATGGCTGCTGACAGCCCTAGGCTTTCCATTCTAAAGCTTCACTGGGAAGAAACAAATTTATCAAGTTGAATTCCAGAATTCCTAGGGATGGATTTGAATTGGCCCATCTTGGGTTGGGTGCCCAGCCTGGGACCAATCAACTGTGGCCAAGGAATAGAGTCACACTGCATTGGAAGCCACTTATACAATTACTAGGTGACTTAGATGCAGACAGGGAGAGGTGGTGCCAGGTCCAAGAAAAGTACAGGGACTGAGCAAACAAAACAACATATCCAGTGAATTGCATATGCTTCCTGCAATGTTCCACAAAGCTTTTAGGAGTATTAGAGCATTATAAAGTTATATTTTACGTCAAATCATTGGAATGCACGTGTTCTATATTGGTGATTAAAGAACAACCACATGTGTTAATTTTCAGTAGTACTAAGTTCTCAGAAACACACTAGTTACCATACAGTCTTCGTTGAAAATTTTCTGGCTCCCAGAACTTTTGCTTGGGGAGTTAAAACTAATTCTCTTGGTGGTTACAGGAAGGAAGACACTTCTGAAAGGGTAACGTGAGGAGCTTGGCAGATCCTCTCCCCACTGAAACAACCATAACTGATGAAAATCGTAAAAATAAAACAAAACATTGAAAGCTTCTGGAAATTCTAATGACACATAGCAAATGGAAAAAAATTTTTTCAAGAAAATCTACTAAATCTTGGTGAGAAGAGCAAGTCTGTGGCATTTGAATCGTAACTTGCTTCCCTTCCACACCCCTTCCCAGTTCAGTGTGACAGAATATCTCTATCTTGGGCAGGTGTAGACAAAAAGACAGTACTCCCCCTCCCTTCCCAGCTCTCAGTCCAGGGCCATGGTTTCTGCTCAGGAGGTACAGGCCACCAGCATTTCTCATCCCCTCCAGCTCTGTGTTGCAGAAGCTCTATTCCAGGCAAGCACGTCTGAAATCTGGGGCTCCTTTCTTCTACCTGGCTCCTACTCACAGAGTAGAGGCTCCACCCCAGCATGACTGTCAACAATACTGGATCCCAATCACCCTCACTCCAGCTCACAAAAGGGTGAGTCAGATATAGCCATATACAGCTGACTTCCCATCAGAAATAATGGAGGCCAGAAGGCTATGGGATAACATATTCAAAGCACTGAAAAAAAAAACTGTCAACCAAAAATCTTATATCTAGCATAACTATCTTTCAAAACTAACTTTCTTGTGCACACATATGGGTGCGCTCCCTTGCTCTCTCCCTTTCTCCCTTTCTCTCTCTCCCTCTCAGAGTGTTATAGTCTATAAAGTCTGAGCTAGGATCTTGGTGCTATGAATTTTTGCTCTAGAATTGACAAATATCTATTGTCTGCCTTGTTATTCTCAGCTGACAAAAAAGGAAATTAGTAATAGAATACGTGAACATAAATGAGCCAAAATGTATACGAGAAAGATGCCTCAAGGATTTTATGAGCTACACTACTGAGAAAAAATGCTATTAAAACAATGAAAAATACTTATATTTTTGAGATCCACAAAGCACGAAGTGCTTTTTAAAAAAATGTTCAATTACACTCCTCTCCCTTGCTTAGAGACTAGCCAAAAATTCCCTGATTAAAGCTAAATGATATAGGAATGGGAAGTCAAAAAAAAAAAGCTGATGACAATCTCATTAAAAGCAAGTTAGGAAGTAGTTACCCTTTTAGAAGGATAAAATTTACAACAGTAAGGCTCTTGGAAGCAGCACAAAAACACTCAAAAAGAGAATCTAATTGGGTTTAAGTCATAAATATTTCCAAGATAAATGAATTTCCCTTTTATTCTTGCTATGCATTTCTCTGTAACAATTTCTCTCAACTTGCATTCCAATTGAATTTTAATTTTATGTTTTTAGCTCTACACTATATCATTCTACATTCCCCTTTGTAATTTTAATAAAGGAAAATAAATATGCTGCACAAAAGATACTCTTTTCCACTAGCACAAATGCCTTCAGCATATTATAAATGAGATCTTCTTCTTCCTTTTTACTACCAGTTGGATATGTCACTCTCTTTTTTAAGAAGTTCCTGTCAAATGCAGCCAAAAAGCTTCAGTTTGGCACAGACCTCTGCCAAGAGGCCACCGATTCATCACTTTAACACACTGAAAACCAGAACAAGTTTTTTCACCTTCATTCTATGTACTTCTGATCCCAGACCAATTTTACTGAGTACTTCCCAGAAGCCTAGATGACAGTCATCATGCAAAAGTGATTTCTCTCTCTCCAAGTAGAGAAGGCTGTGTCATCTGAGACGGACACCAAGCAAAGTACATAAAGAAGGACAGTATGAGAGAATGGAATGGTGTGGAGTTCTGGTGGCTGGAGAAGACCCCACCAGCCCACCAACAGGGAAGAATGCAATATCCTGTTTGGATGGTCACCATGTCAGCTAGTCATTATCTCGAAAGCCTTCAGGGAGAACAGCACTCTGGCAGAGAAGTATGAAAAACCTCCACGAGGTACTTGGGGCCTCTGCACAACAGAGCCCTCTGGAACCAAAGTGACTCTCTAGCACCAAATCTACTACTCCCTTACTAGTCTGAGGCTCACACTTTGTTATTTTCATTATTTTCTTGGATCTGCAATCTATTTCTAAGGGTGTTGCTTTGAATAACAACCAAGTCCATCACCTAGTCTGCTGCAATGACACTTATTCTACCACTCCCCCTCAAAGTACTAGCAGCTTAAAAGAGTATCCTCTGAAGGTGACACAGGCAGAAAAAGGACATAGACCTGAGGCTACGTATCAAACATAGGGACAGTCACAGAGCTGGTAGTAGTAAGGACCACAGGCCACCACCCACCCACTCCATTCAAGTGCCCAAGGACCAGATAAAACAACCTTGTGAGAGATGCTCATGATCCCATCCAGTGGTTTCCCAAACCACCTGCTGGCCATCAAATAACAATGGAGCAGGTCAGAGATGGGTAAGGTAGCTATAGGACTGGATCAATCAATGTCTAGGAACCAGTGATGGTCCACGAGCTTTCAGTACCAGCTCATGAAAAGACAAATCAAAAGCAAGGGTTTAGAAACTTTAGACTAACTTGCTACTGCCACAACATCTGAGTGCATGATCAATGAACTTGCCTTGAACAGGGCATAGACTAGTTTGGGTATTACAGAACTTGTGTGATGAGTCACATGTGGTCCAAGCTGCAGACAAGTTATGCACAGTAAGGTCATGTGTTAGTCTGTGACATACTGATGGAAAAAATCTGGTCCTTTACTACAGATAGTTGAAAAGCACTGCTCTAGATTCTTACAGATTGTGAATTAAATTAACCATGAAAATAGTTCAAAACATTCCAGCCAAATACAAAATAAGCATGCTGAGAAACTTAGTAGAGAAAATATTTTAGTCACAGAATAAAAGACAACGGTTCTAGACATTTCACATACATATTATTTTGACAACCAGACTATATATTTTTCAAAGATAAGTATTTTGTGTTCTGCTATTTCAGTATCCCTCATTATTTCTAGGACAGTACTAGACAAATCATAGACTTTCATTAACTCCCTTTTACTCTTCACTGACTCTAAGCTTCATTTACATGGTTGAACTAGAATACATAAAATGCATTTCCATAAAAATAACAAATACTCACTTAGTACACTATTGTGTCACTTTTACTGGTAGGTCAGTTTTTCAGTGACTTCACCATCCAAGGACAGTCTCAAATCTAAGAGGCCTCTAACTGCAAGAGAAATAGCTACCGCAAAGCTAAGAATGTTGCCTTTACGAGAAACATGGAGACACCTTCAGCTCTCACCCAAAGTTTATTAGCTAATCCTTGTGTATAAAATAAACGTCTCATTACCAACTTGGTTATCAATTGATTAAAATAAAACTTCTGGTTTTACAAGCTTACTTATCAACAGATTTACAATGTGGCAATGAATATTGTTACAGGCAAAAATGCCAAGAACAAGGAAGAACGACTAAAGCAGCATAAAAACAGAGGAGAACAGCAGTCTAGGGGCCATTTAATGTAAAGGCAAACTACTCAATACAACTCCAGAATACTCGAGGGTAGCTATTTTTAAACACAGTTCAATAACTGATCTTCACTTCGTTATACTTAATCATCAAGGAAGGTTCAATTTTGGATAATAAACCCTGGCTAATGAGGCATTCACTATTACGTACACCTTAGGAAATTTCCATTTAAAAAAGCTGTGATAAAATATCTGCATTTAAAGGAATAAATTTAACCTATTAAGTAACTAGTACTTAAATTAAGCCTACTGCATTTAAGACACATTTTATTTCCAGGTTTTTTTTTCTTTTATTTAAAATATAAGCAACACCTAAAGTGTTGCTTATATTTCTGTGTAACATACACAGAATTTATGGAATTTAAACACATGAACTCACACGACGTACACAGACATGCACTACCCACAAACACTTACCCATTAAACATGTAACCTAACCTCAAGGGACTTGTCAAGACTGAGCAGAAGGTATAGAAAACGGGCCAGTCCTAAGGAGAAGAAACTAATCATACCCTCCACTCTTAACCTTCCCTGTAGCCACCTAAGACACAAAATGGATCTAATGGGATCACACATGAAGAGCTATGAGAGCTCAGTGAAAAAAACAAACTTCAAATATAGCAGAATACAATCAATTTCAACAAACATAGAGTCACAAAATAGAAAGTGCCAATCAGAAAACCTGACATAAGAATTTAAAACTATACAGTATAGTCAAGTTTATATTAATTTTGTTAAGATCTATAGATACCAATCACTCCGTCAATACTGCATACAGTCCAGCAGGTTTAAGCAGCACAGAGATAATTGTGTAAGTGTTAAAAAAAAAAAAAATAGACTCAAAATAAGGCTCTGCGAACAGAGAAGCTGAGAGACACTTGCCCTCTGCTTGGCTTCCAAGGCCCCAAGTGATCTGGCCTCACCCAACTACTTGCCAACATTCCAGGACCCACGAGCATCTTCATGCTTCTGCCTCTGCTGTCATCCCCACTGGAGTTCTCTCCCCTCTTCCCCACATCCGTCCAAATCTTGTTACTCCTTCAGGGTCCAGCCGGAGTCCCATCTTCTCCAGGAAATCTGGAGAAACCTGGCCACTCCGGGTCCAAGTAATTTACCACTTATGTAATCTCCAACAATATTTAACTTTTACTACACAGCTTGGCTCTTAATTACAATCTTGGAGTTGTTCTGTGTGTGTTGGTTTTTGTCCCCCATCCTAGTCCAATTGTCCTAAGACTCCCAGGGACAAATCCATAGTACAGCAAAGCAGGTTTATTGACCCACTGCAATGAGGGACAACACACACCAGAGGAACTGTGGGCATCTCACAAATGCCCTACAGCCGGCAGCTGACTCCTTAAAGGCCAAAATTATTTCTATAATTGTTTGTGAATGAATAAAGTAAAGGAGTTATTTTAGGATATTGGAGAAAGTGGAGTTTAGGTAAAATTCAAATGAAGAGGCTCAAACCAAAGCAGGACTCCATGTAAAGTGATCAACATCAAGTCTGGACTATGAAGCTGACTCAGGGTTCTGTTTCCTTGAAAACAATAATGTTCGCATAGCTGTGGAATATCGTGTCCAGAAACCCTTTATCTGAAGCTCTGCATCTGAGTTATAAATCGAGGCTGCTTCTCTGTGTCAAAGCAACTTAGATTATCCAGGCAAGAGGGGGATGTTTTCTCTTACTGACATAATTACAAACAGCGAAGTTTCTGACAGTCTGTGATTCTAGACAACCAAGTTTCTCGGTGAATAAGAAAGCAGTAGTCATTCAAAGAAGTGGGCTATGACACTTGACAGCTGCAGCATGTCTGTGGGAGAAATTCCTGTTAATTTTAAAGATTTTATTTATTTTATTTTTTCCCCCCAAAGCCCCAGTAGATAGTTGTATGTCATAGCTGCACATCCTTCTAGTTGCTGTATGTGGGACTCGGCCTCAGGATGGACGGAGAAGTGGTGCCTCGATGCGCACCCGGGATCCGAACCCGGGCCACCAGCATTGCAGCGCGCGCACTTAACCGCCAAGCCACAGGGCCGGCCAAAATTCCTGTTAATTTTAAACCTGGTTTTACCTGTATCTGTTTTTCCAGCTGATGAATGGCAGAGCAGATGTTTACAGTTCAAGCTAATTTTCACTTTTTCATTCCTCAACAAGCCCAGCAGCAGACTCCTTAAAGGCCAAAACCATTTCTACGTTTGTTTGTATCCCATATAAAACTGAGCACAGGGCTGAGGACGTAGCAGACGCTATAGAAAGGCTGTCTGATACCTGATTGATGGATAATGAAGCTTTAAACAACCAAAGCCACAGATGATGGTCATAATTATAAAGCTATATAGCCTTGCAAACTATCTTTATGTGGTCTATGTAGAAAGAAAAAAAAGGGAGGTATATTTCTTACCTACAACACCAAAAGCTGAAACAGCTCGAAATAACCCGGAGGATCCTTTCTGTCCCATCTTGGTTCTATTTCCCAGATCCAAGCGGCCAAGAAGTTCTCTCACTTCTTGTTGAGTATATACATGCTGAAAATAAGCAAATTTAATCTGTAAGGTTGTGTTTACTCTTTAGATTGATTATTTATTATTTATCCTTGGAAATTAAAAGTTGCCAACAAGAATCACTAGCTATTTCATAGAGAAACATACAATAGTGCATGACTAAGCTACAGTTTTAAAAAGCCAACAAATTCTTTACTATTAGCAATTAACAGTGGTTATTGTATCACATGTCGCCATGCTAAAAAGTTTTGTCAAAACCTTATCTTCTGAACTACAGGTCTAAAGGATCCACAGAAAAATTTCAAGAAATCTGTGAATTCCTTAAAACTGTATGCAAAGTTTTGACTGTATATAGATGTGTTTTTTTATGAGGCCCACAGCTTTTCTTAGATTCTCAAAGGAATCTCTGATCAACCACTCCCACCCCCAAATAAAGCCAATAATCACTACATTATATTAATAAAAACTCCCAGACGGTGATGGGGGTGGGGTGCAGGGGGTGGGGGAGGGAAGACAACAACACCCAGGAGTGCAGGAAACCACAACATACAATTTATCTAAAAATCATTATAACAGAAAATAGTTTTGCAAAGAACTTAGTGAAAATGGGTTCAAACTGTAGCTACTAACACATTTGAGAAACCAGGAATCTACACGGATTCAGAAATATTCACAGACAAGAACTTCAATACAAAGGGTAAGTTAGCTTCTCCCATTTGAAAGAGTTAAAATTAACTGTTTAATACCACCATATTGTATTTCACTTTTGACTAAGTCTCATGTTTTTGTGCCACCTGAATTAAGTCTCTGTACTCCTGACTCTGGATAATATAACATCTGGATAAGAACAGTTCAACATTTCTCTAGCACACAGCAAGTCATCAGAAGATCATCCAGAGGTGATTTTTAGCAGTGTAATAAAAAGTCTGGCGTACAGAAGCCCTCCCTGACTTCAAGTAGCTTCATATTAAAGCATAGTAATAAATAATATCTGCAGTAGATGCAATATGAAGAGTCATACTGAATCCTTAAAATGTCACCTCTTTAAGAAAATATATTCGTTATCTTATCCAAAGAGTTTACTTTGCAAAACAAATCAAAATGAGGGACCAAGTGTAAGTCTGGCATACTTCTTGACATCAGTAATTTCTAGAAACCAGATTAGAGATTCAAATTCTAGCCAACCATGAAAAATAATTGTAATTTTTAGATAAGTGATAAAAAATTATATATCACTAGAAGCTGTAGGATATTTCATATCTTTAAACAACAAGGACAAAAGTTCCTGTTTGTATGCAGGTTTGCAAGATACTTACCCTATCATCAATTATGACCAAATCTCTGGGCTCTGTTCTATCAATTTTCAACACACGATATTTTGTTTCTGCATGATTGCTCCCAACTAGAAAGTATCTCTACAAATAAAAAGGAATGTCATTAGTTTTTTAAGGCATTTTGCCTTATACACATTTTATAACCACTTCAGTTTTTGAAATTAAATACGTTAATAAAGTCAGGTTACTTTTTAAAAGAAATATTTCTGTTAAATATAACTGGTAGATTAAAGAAAGGCTGATTCCAAAAGGTCAATTTTAAAATTGAAATATTCTTAGTGGTGTCATGATAAACATCAGTCTGATAGCTGAAATGTACCCAGTAACCAGGTCAGATGAATTTAGTTATATTATATAGAGATTAACCTAACTGATTGGAGACTGATGTTTAAACTCGGCCAGGAAGCAGCAGCTCTGGTAAGAATTAGACAGCTCAACATATAAATAGGAATGCTCAGGCAATTACAGCTATTAAAATATTGATATTTTATCAAATACATCTTTACAAATTTTCTATAGAAGATGGAAAATGACTTTAATATAGCAACTATAGAAATTCACCCCAAAGTCCTATAAAAGATTAACATGAATGTACTTTCCCAAATGGCTTTTTATAGATAGGCTACAGGAAATAATCAATATTTTTTCTTTTCTGAAACACTTCCTTGGAGCACTATACCCGAACACATTAGTCTTCTGAAATGAATACTGAGAATAAAGTGAATAATAAAAATGTAGAAAAATAATAATCTTATATTTAAAGAAAATGCTTTTAAGAAAACCTAAATAAGATGAATGACTTTTCAATTGTATTTAAGTAAATCAGTAAAACTCCATTAGGAAAAATAAATTATTTAAAGATACTTTGCTTCAAAAATCTCCTTTAAAGTGGCACTTCTTCAACACTGCAAACATTGACAAGACATTGCCACAATCAACTGGCATCTTACTATCTCATTGGTAAGATAAGCTATAGACACACAAAGTAATTAAATTCTCTAGATTAATGGCCAAATCGAAGTATACAGACCACAGGAATTCAGAGCAGGAAAGATTAACATGGGGTCCACAGATGCAGAAAATATCAGAGGAGTCAGGGCTTGTATTGAGCTTTAAAGGATGGGTAAGATTTTTAAAAGTAAGATTTTACTATATATCAGAAAATGAGCACTTGGTTACATTGTTTTAACACTAAATCTGTAGAAATAGATGAGGTTTTTTATTATGAAGTATATATCCGTTTATAAAGGTCTGACCTAGACTTCCAGACTATAAAGAACATAACCATATGCTAAAAGATGATGGGTTAGCCCGATCTTAAGAGGAAAGCTAACCAAAAAACTGAATCCCTCATCTCTTAGGAGAGGTAGAGTCTGGATGACATTACCAATTATAATGAGGCGGGAATAAAGCAATGTTAATAAAAATTAGTAAACTAACTTGAGACAACCCAGGACCAGGACTTGATGCACTGGAGAAGCAGCTACAAGGGCAGGGAGATTGAGAGGGAGGAGGTCAAAGATTCTCAGCCTGGCTTCAGCTAATTCCTGTCCCTGGGACCCTCCCCACCACTGAGAGGAGAGGGGTAACCAACCTGATAAAATAAACTTCAGAAGGATGGGTTATAAACTATATGTGTTTGTTAGCAGAACAAGGAGCCACCTTCTTGAGGACCTGAGGAAAAACAGCTCCCAGGAGAGGAAATAGCAAGTGCAGAGACCTGAAGGGGGAAGAAGCTTGGTGTGTTTAGTTAGAGGAACAAGATTACGTGAGAAAATGCTCATAAAACAGCTAACAGTGAACAGTGTTCAACACAAAGAAGGCACTCAGTGAGTTAGTTCCTTTTCTCTCCTTTACTTTTTTAAGATGTCAGTGAGTCTATGTCACTGTATTTGAGAAAAAGACAGAAAAACTGAGGAAGAAAAGAGAGTACCCTAGAGGAAGAAAAATACGTACAGGACCAGAATGGAATCAGAATGGGAGAATGCACAAATCTATTAGTAATCAGTCTTTGTCCCCAGGAGAGAAAAACATGTGAATTAACAAGCATGAATAACATGCTATAATGGAGGTAGGAACTGGAGGCGGAGGGCAGTTAACACAGGAAGTTAACACAGGAAGGACATTTACCTCATTTGGGGAGGGTCAGAGCAAGCTATCCAGAGAAGCTGGTGTTGTCCTGATGCTGAGTTTGCCCTTGAAGGACCTCTGAACAGGACTCCATGTACTGAGCCAAGATAGAACAAGTGGTACCCACCATCTCCGCCTGCAACAATCCTCTCTCATCACCTGCTCCCACCCCCAAACCACTTTTGCTTCTATCTAAATTTAGCACTTACTTCTGAAGGCCTTATCTAAATTTGTTTGGGGCATGTCTGCCCCCTTCACCTAATTATAAGCACCTCAGGAGACTGGGTCTAACTTCCTCACCCCTGTGGTTGTTAATTCTAGTCTAGTAGCACAAGCTTGTTCCACAGGAATTGGGTAAATGTTAGGGGAAAGAATAACCATCTATCACAGACTAGCCGTTTAATTTGCTGGTAACTTTCTACAACATTTATGCTAACCCATCTATTTTGGGTAAGCACACAGAAAGTCAGCCTTTTTAAGTCAACCATTCATAAGGAAGTACATTACAGCTTTAGGGAGGCAAAATCCCTGAATGAAATTCCTGGAATTTTAATAGATCCTAGGAAATCTAAAGAGTAATTGCAACAGGACTATGATTTGGCAGTTTGTAATAAAAAGATATAATTCCTGAGATGCTAGTGGGCAAAACGCATCATTGGCCTTTGGAGCGCACACATAGGAGGGCAGATCTACACCTCCCATATCCAGACTCTTCCAGGACCTCCACGGAGCAGAGGAGCCAAAAGCTAAAATCCACAGAGTTTAGAAGCAGATCTGAGCAGGGGAAAAGAAATGGGAAGCTGTAAAACTATCCACATTCTCTCTCTTCTAAAGTGGTCTAAGAATCCTAAAAATGTTTTGCGGGGAGAAGAGCGACCTCACGTGGGGCCAGTTATGTGGGAAAGAACACAGGTCTCAGCGGGCCTGCGGTGGACAGAATCACTCTCCTGCACTGCCCTCTGGTGGGCAGCTGACCACTGACTTGCACGCCAGTTTTTTTTAAAAGGTCACTTTTCCACAAAGGCCTTGTTTTTACTCAGTTTAATTTCCTTCCTATTAATATATCAACTCTATAACTACATATATCCTTTGACTTTCTTACATTTACTATTATGATTTAAAATGGATCTCAACATTTGGGGGCTTAAAAATTGCCCTGAAATATCTTTTCCTTAAATTCTTCTTCACTGTTGATTTTTTAAATTTTTTATTTTGAAAAATTTTCAAACCAACAGTAAGATTAACAGAAAAGTATAATGAAAATCCATATGTCCTTTACCTAGATTCACGAGTTGTTAACATTTTGCTACATTTGTTTTCTCCCTCCTTCTTGATAAGAGCTTTTTTTTCCTGAACCATTTGAAAACAAGTTGCAGGTATCATAATACATCATCCCTAGAAACCTCAAATTGTATTTTCCTAATAAAAAGGACATCCTCCCACATAATTGTAATACCAATAATACAATATTATCTATATACAATCCATATTAAAATTTCCCCGTGTCCCTATAATATCCCTTATGGCTGGCTTTTTAAAAACTGGAATCCAATCAAGGATCATGTATTGCATTTGGCTACCATGTCTTTTTTTTAATATCTTTTAACTTAGAATAGTCCCCCTGCCTTTGTCTTTCATAACTTCAACATTTTTAAGGTGGCCACATTATTTTACACCAATTTCCTTGGTTTTCTATTGACATAATACATTTGATCATTTACTAGTGAATGTCTCATCTGTGCCAGGCACCGGGCTAGACATCTGAGGGCAAAGATAAATTGAAGATACATTTTGGAGATATAACTTGCTGATGGATTGGATTAGAAAAGGGAATAATCAATCCAACTACTTTTGTTTGAGCAACTAGCTAGACGGTGGTGCCACTTACTGATGTAGGGATGACTGGAGAAGAAGCAAGTTTGAGGGAGAACCAAGAGTTCTGTTTACAACATGCCCAAAGAGACCAAGCGGGAACTTTTGAGTCTAGAGCTCAGAGGAGAGATCTCAGAG
The DNA here is from genome assembly GCF_057802395.1 of Ceratotherium simum simum. Taxonomy (NCBI): domain Eukaryota; kingdom Metazoa; phylum Chordata; class Mammalia; order Perissodactyla; family Rhinocerotidae; genus Ceratotherium; species Ceratotherium simum. The sequence goes on along the minus strand of NC_141918.1, from coordinate 32,063,543 downwards.
GGTATCCTCAGCACATAAACGGCATTTAAAGTCGTGGAACTGCATTAAAACTATGAAGGAGAGTGAAGATAGAGACAGAGCCAAAAAAAACTAGCCTGCGGCACTCTAAATAAAATTATTTAGAGGCCAGATATAGAGAAGGAACCAGCTGAGAAGACGGAGAAGAATGGCCAGCGATTAGGAAAAACTCCAAGACAGCACGGAGTCATCAAACAAAGGGAGGAGATGATCTGGAAAAGGAGGGAGCAGTCATATCCACATCAAATGCTGCTGGGAGGTCAAGTAAGACGAGGACAGAGAAGAGCCCAGGGGATCTGACAACAGGAGATTGCGTGGCCTCTGTGGGCAGTCTCAGTGATGGGGTGCGGGCAAAATCCACAGCAAAGTGGTTTGAAGAGCAAATGGGTAGTCTTCCGGGTAAAGATGGAAGAGTGAACACCTCTGTTCCTCCCAAACACCTTCCTAAAACTATAGTAAAGTTTTTTATGTTCATTTTTTTAGACATAAGCCTCAAGGGCAAAAGGAAGAGTGAAGGAAATAGCAGCAAAAAAAAATCATTTGAGACGGAAAAGCAGGCCCAAGAAAGCTGAATCCTAAGCTGGCGGTGGGGAAGTCAAGAAGCAATTCAATTTACACTACAGAACCTCTGAAAGTCCTGGAAATTTGTGGCATCTCTTATCTCTGGAGTGTAAAATTTCAGAAAATTGAAGATAAAAAGAAAATAGCACAAGCTTCTAAAGAGAAAAAAAATTAAAAAAAGGGCTTCAAATTAAAGATCAAAAGCAGAGTAACATTAGAAATTCTCAACAGCGACTGGAAGACAGGGACATAATGCCTTCAAAATTCTAAGGGAAAATTCATTTCAATCTTTAGTTCAACACTGGATCTGTCAATCAAACGTGAGGGTGGGATAAGAACATTTTCAGACACGCATAGGCCCCAAAAAATTACTGCCCATGAACCTTTCTCATGAGGCAATCGGAGGAGGTACTCCCCCAAAATGAGGGCATAAATCAAGAAAGAGGAAGATACAGGCTCTGGGAAAATAACGAAATGATCACAAGACAGGCTCTAGGAGGATGGTGAAGGGAGATACCAGGAGAGCAGTTATGCTGCGGGCCTTGGGGGCAACCAGTCCAGATTTGGGCCAATGCTTCAAGAAGATGAAACCAGTAAGAATACCTAACGTGTGTGAATGTGCTGAGAGGAGATTTACTATCTGGAAAAGTTGGGGTTAAATTCATTATAAGTTCTTAGTAAAAATGAGGGATTGCAGGAAGAAGGAAAGGTCATCTCAAGTACTGGCAGCCTGAAGGTCAAATGGTGAAGGTGAACAAGGAGGTAAATAAAATGTCCAAAAGCAACAGGAAAGGAACGGGAGCAGTAACTGGAGTGTGCAGGACTTCCATGCCTCAGACACGCATCAGCTGGACTGTCTGAATGCAGACATACACGCCGGTGTGTATGAATCAACCCTGCTGGGGAAAACATGTTTGTGTGTTTGTAGGTATGTTAGGGGGTGAGGGTTTGGCAGGAATCAGGGTAGAGAATTGGGATACCAAAAAAAGCTACATTAAAATGCCCATTAAGATAGAAGATGATCAGAGCTGGCTCTCTTCTGAAAGTTAAGTATCACTGTTAAGAAAAAGCTTAAAATTTCAATATGTAGCTTTTACAGTGGTGACTTAGTATAAAGATGAATGTGTTTCTAAAACATATACATGAACTCCAAATGGAATACAATAGGTAATCCATTTAACAGGAAATTCAGTATCTACTAACATTATCATCTCCTTTTATAATGGCAGGCTAATTAATCACTCACTTTTCATCTGAGGGAAGAAAATCAGCTTTCTTGAAAGAGAAATTTTAGGTTGTCTGACAGCTTCAATTAATGTTAAACTTCACTTGAACTTTCAGAATAAAAGCATTCTTTTTAAAGATCACCATGAAGTTACTTCTCATAATCTAACAGTATTGCAAGCCTGCCACCTCTCTTATTCCAGCAATCCCACAATCAGTAATGCAGCCCAGAAAGGGAAACGAGCCTCTGATGGCCGAAAGGAATGTCTCCCAGTTCACTCTACAGCTTCAGGGCTTTACTGATGGGGAAGCTTCAAATTTCCTCTAGAAACAAGTGGAAACTTGGTCACCTCCAACCACATCTTCTAAATCAGCTATAATCACTATGCTTCTCTCCCACTTTATATCCTTTGGTTTCCTGCTCCAATCCCTTAGCCAACCACATCCTATATTGTTCTCTCCCATCCCGTAATTATACAAATCAAGGCTAATATCAAGGCTAATTAAGTAAGCTGCATTCCTCATGATGTGGTTCTTACTTATTTTATTCTATTTTGTGTGATAGGGTGGGGAAGAAGGGGAAGCTTCCTCAAATCCTTTTGGAACAAGGCAGGAATTCAATAAATAAACACATACATACATACTAACAATTATGAGCTAGCAAGAGTCAAGATTACCTAACAACTTCGCCCCCACAAAACACACATGCAGACACAAAAATCTGCCACAGGAGCAATTCTACTCAATTTTCCTTCCAAATGAAGTTCTGCTTGGCTACCAATTTTAAAGTCAACCACTATGGATTCATTTCTTTATTATGAAATGGTCACTTACCGCGATGGTAAGACCCCTGGGGCATCATATATTAAGCAAGGGCTATGCATTAGAAGTCACGGAAGGTAAACTGCAGTTTCATCCAGGATAACTTCAGGTTGCTAAATCTCCTGTGGGCAACTCCTAGTAGCACTGAGCTGTATGAGCATTAGGGCTAGGTCTGGTCTTCGTTTATGTGTAGGCCCGGGTCTCAGGACAGATAAGGGCCAGAGCATCGTCACAGGAGACAAAGGGTAGCATGAAAGTGCTGGGTGCCAGAAAGTGTGTGGCGAGGAGAAGACCCTCCACAAGGCCAGAACTACATCTCTTGCTTGCTATCTACCAACCTACCTCCCTTTCCTCTCCAATAGTCCTCAAAATCCACCTCTAAACACAGGTAACCATGACAACCTGAACTTCACTCCAGGAGCAATTCTACTCAACTTTCCCTCCAAATGAAGGCTCAGGACAAGACAGCCCATCTTGCCCACTGCCTCTTTTGTTCCTTAATGTGTCCCTAGTTCCTTGATAACCAATTACTATACTCCCACCAACCAAAACAAGAACGCCTATGTCTTTCATATACTTGCCCAAATGACTTTGGTCAACCTTTCCAATCTTTGCCATTCTGACAAGTGAAAAATGGGAATCTATTTTCATTTTATTGTTTTAATTATTAGCAAGTTGCATATCTTTTAATATTCATACTACTTTTTTGGCAAATTACCTATTCATGTCCTTGCCCTTTTTTGTTGGGTGTTTTATTTTTCTGACTGATTTATAAAATTTTTTTGCATATAAGAATATACTGCTTTATCTGTTGTTCAGGCTACTAATACTTTCTGCATAGTCTTTTGACTATTTTTCTATTTACATTTATAGTATTAAATGCTTTATATTATAAAAGAAGAAAAATTAAGTCAATGATCTAAATTTCTACCTTATAAAGCTAGGAAAAGATGAATTGATTAATCCAAAATTCCTAAGAGGAAGAAAATAATAAGCCTAAAGACAGAAATTGATTAAATAGAAAACAAACCATAGAGAAAATTAACCAAGTCAAAAGTTGGTTCTTTCAAAAGTGTCATAATGAAATTGATAAATGTCTAGCAAGATGGACCAAGAAAAAATGAGAGAGAACACAAATACCAATGTCAGGAACAAAAGAGGGAGTTTAAGTACAAGTCTTATAGACATCAAAATGTTAAATAAGGGAATATTATGAACAACTTGGCACCAATAAATTCAACAACTAAGATGAAATGGACAAATTTCTTGAAAACCACAATTTATCAAAAGTGACTCAAGACCCATTGAAAATATGCATAGCCCTATGTCTGCTACAGAAATTGATTCATTATCAAAATTTGCCCCAAAAAGCAACTCCAAGCCCAAACACTTTCAGTAGTAAATTCTAGCAAACATTTAAAAAAAGAAACAACACCAATCTTATACAACTACTTTCAGAGAACAGAAGAAGAAACACTTCTCAACTCATTTTATGAGGCCAGAGTTACCCTGACATCAAAATCAGACAGATGTTAAAGAAAATAATAGACCAATATCCTGAACATAAAGGTAAAAATCCTTAACAAAATATTAGCAAATACAATCTAGCAATATATGAAAACAATAATACAGCATGACTGAGCAGGGAATAACCCCAAAATTTAAGGTTTTTTTTAACATTTGAAAATTAATTAGCGTAATCCACCACACTAAGCAAATAAAGGAAATGCCATATGCAGATGCAGAAAAAATATTTGACAAAATTCAACATCTATGCATGATAAAAACAAACAAACAAAACCTCTCAGCAAACTAAGAAGAGAAAGGAATCTTCCTCAACCTGATCAAGGGCATCTATGAAAATCTATAGCTAACATTGCATTTAATGCTGAAAGACTGAATACCTCCCCCTAAGATCAGGAACAAACCAAGAAAATGTCTGCTCTTGCCACTTCTATTCAACTTTGTACTAGAGGTCCTAGCCAGTGCCTTAAGGCAAGAAAAAAAAATAAAAAGCACGCAGGTTAGGAAGGAAGAAGTGTTCCTTTCTAAATGATATGCTTACTCATGTAGAAAATGCTAAAGAAATGATAAAAAGAGCTACTAGAACTAATAAGGAAATGCGATGAGAAAAACAACTATTTTGAGTTGCTGCCTAAGCATTTTACAGTATGATAACCCTGCTCACACACAAAGTCTATACATTTACATAAAAACCTGAGTTTAGGATTCCTGACATAAGTTCCTGCTTTGCTTTTTCCAGGGCACCTTTTAAAATAACTACTTAGAGTTAAGCCTGAAAAAGTTAGTGACCTCCACTCCAATCACCTTATACATAATAGGTGCTTGCTACTCTACTCTCTATCTCCTGTTGCTTGTGACCTGGGATGGAGGATTGTCCTTCCTCTGGCTCATTGCAGAATGCCTCCTCCCTTCTGGGATCTGTAAGTAATAAATCTTGTGATTCTACTTCCTTTGTGTGAGTGTACTGAAACTGCACCTTCAATCAAAATGACCCCATGGGTTTCACTTCCCCAAAGTGGGAGCTCAGATGCGGAGGGAGCTACTTGCTAACTCTGTGTGGGTGGCTTGTGCCCCCTCATTCAGCATGTCATAATCTGTACATTCTTAATTCAACAAATCAGCTCGGGCTTCTCAACACAGTGAGTTTAGCAAAGTTTCAGCATGTAAGGTCAATATATAAAAATTAACTCAATTTCTATATACTAGCAACAAGCAATTGTTAAATCAAATTTAAAATTCCATTTGCAATAGTATCAAAACTCATAAAATACTGAGGAATATATTTTTTAAAAGACATAAAATTTCTACACTGAAAACTACAACATATTGCTGAGAGAAAGTAAAGACCTAATAAATGGAGAGATATACCATGGATTGAAAGATTCAACACTACTATGATTCAGTCCTCCTGAAATTCATCTATAGAGTCAATGAAATCCAAATCACAATCCCAACAGGCTTTTTATTAGAAATTGACAGCTGATTATACAATTCATATGGTAATGCATAGAATCCAGAATAGCCAAAACAACTTTGGAAAGGAATAAAATTGGAAAACTTACACTTCCTGATTGCAAGGCTTATTATAAAACTATAATAATCAAGACAAGGTGGTAATGCCATGAAGAAAAACAAACTGATAATGGAACAAAATAAAGAATTTAGGAATCAACTCACATTTATTCACTTAATCTTTCACAAGAGTGCCAAAAAAATTCAATAAAGAAAGAGTAATCTTTTCAACAAATGAGGCCGGACAACTGATGCATGGAAAAAAGTGAACCTCAATCCCTGTGGTTGCCAGCCTCCAAGAACCCTTAATGGTTCTTGCCTCCTGGTATTCATGCTCCTGTTTAGTCCTCTCCCAGTGAACAGGCCTGACCTACATAACCAATAGGACATTGCAGAAATGATGGAGTATGACTTCTGAGGCTACGTCACAAAAGACGTTTCTTTTGGATCACTTGTTTCTTGTTTCTCTTGATCACTCTCTCCAGACAAATCCAGCTACCACGTAAGGACATTCACAAAAATGCCCATAAGGTGAGGAACTGAAGCTTCTTGTCAACAACCAGCTCAACTCGCCAAGCACGTGAGTGACCATCTTGGAAGCAAATCCTCCAGCTCAGTCAAGTCTTCTGATGACTGTTGCCCGGTTAACCTCTTGACTGCAACTTCATGAGACTCTGAGCCAGAACCACTCAGCCAAGTCACTCCCAGATTCCTGAGCTACTGAAACTGTGTGAAATATTAAACGTTTATTGTTGTTTAAAGCCGCTAAGTTTTGGAGTAATTGGTTATTCCACAATACATAAGTAATACACTCGCTACATCACGGCATATACAAAATTAATTTAATGTGAAACACACTCCTAAATGTAAAAGTTAAAAGTATAAATCTTTTAGAGGAGACGTAAGAAAATATCTTTGTGCTCTGGGAGTTGGCAAAGATTTCTAAGATAGGACACAGGAAGCAAGGACCACAAAGGAAAAAATTGATAAATTAGACTTTATTGAAATTAAAAACTTCTCATCAAAAGATCATTAACACAAGGTATACACATATCAAATCACCACATGTATAATTTAAATATCTTACAATTTTGTCAAATATACCTCAATAAAGCTTAAAAAAAAGATGATTAAGAAAACGAATAGGTAAACCACTGACTGAAAGAAAATATTCACAAAACATATATCACAAAGGACTTGATTCCAGAATATATAAAGAACCCCTACAAATCAATAACAAAAAGACAAACAGTCCAATTTTTTAAAGTGGGCAAGACTTGAACAGACACTTCACAAAGGAAGATATAAAAATGGCCAATAAGCACATGAAAAGATGTTCAACATCATTAGTCATTAGGGGAACGCAAATTAAAACTATAATGGGATACCACTATACACCCACCAGAATAACTAAAACTAAAAAGACTGACAACACCAAATGCTGGCAAGGATATAGAGCAATGGAGATATTCCTACCTTGCTGATGGGAGTGTAAAAGGGTACAACCACCTAACACCAATCCTATGACTAGCAATTTCCTTCATAGGTATTAACCTCAGAGAAATGAAAACATACATCCACAAACGTACTTGTTCAAGAATGTTCATAGCTGGCTTATTAACAATAACCTAAATGTGTAAACAGTCTAAATCAATAGAGAAAATGGATAAACAAATTGTGGAATATGTATACAATGGACTAGTACTCAATAATAAAAAGGAAAAACTACCAATACACATAGCAACATGGATGAACCTCAAAGACATTATGTTGAGCAAAAGAAGCCAGACTCTATTGTACTCAATTGTACTGTACAATTCCATTCCTATGAAATTCTTGAACAGGCACAACTAATTTAAGGTAGAAAAAAATATAGAGAGAATATTAGTTGCCAGGAAGGGAAAGGGGGCAATAGACTAGATAGGGACACAAGAGAACTTTCTGGGGCAAGAAACAGGTGTGGTTAACACACATACATACTTCTGTCCAAATTTTATTTATGCATTTCAGTTTATGTAAATTTTAAAGAAAAAGAACCTTATAAAATAATAAGTGGTGGGTGGAGAGTGCAACGAGTTATAGATAATAAAGGATGACAGAATGTTGGTAATTTTGGAGCTGAGTGATGGATATATGGGAGTTTATTATACTATTCTGTTTACTTTGTATTTCCTTGAAATTTCCATAATAAAAAAGCTAAAGTCAAAAAACCAAAGACATACAAACCATAAATCCAATGTTCTAAATTATCTCATTCATCAGAAATACAATCACTTTGTCAAACTGCTATAAAAGTTTCTAATCATTTACTCTCAACTTCTACATGTAATTTGTTGCAGTCCAGTTACAAACTGTCTACACCTGGCACCACACTTTCAGTAGCACGGTCCTAATCTCTCTTTGCCTCATTTTTTTCTTCACTGGATAATAACAGTAGTAGTAACAACATTTACCTCTTAGAGGTTTTATGAAGATTAAATAATAAAAAATATGTAGGACCAGCCCCGTGGCTTAGCGGTTAAGTGCACGCACTCCGCTACTGGTGGCCCGGGTTTGGATCCCGGGCGCGCACTGACGCACCACTTCTCCGGCCATGCTGAGGCCACGTCCCACATACAGCAACTAGAAGGATGTGCAACTATGACATATAACTATCTACTGAGGCTTTGGGGAAAAAAAAGGAGGAGGATTGGCAATAGATGTTAGCTCAGAGCCAGTCTTCCCCAGTAAAAAGAGGAGGATTAGCACGGATGTTAGCTCAGGGCTGATCTTCCTCACAAAAAAAAAATATATATATATGTAAAGTGCTTCGAGCAGTGCCTGGCATAGAAGCATTCCATAAGCATTAGTTATTGTTCTCCTTAATACATCCCGCTACGGTTTTTTTGTGTTTAACTATTTAACTAAACAGGATCTATTTAGTTGCCAGTAATTTTATGCCTTTTTCTGAGTTATTTATATCCCTTAAACTTTGAACTTACTACTCAAATCTTTCTGCTTATGTTTTTAAGTCAAAAACATAAAAAAGAAGAATCATGTACTTTACTGATGAGGAAACTGAGGTTCAAAGATTAAATGCAGTAGACATTTCTCAGGGTGGTGGCCCAGGCCCAATCATTCCTTGAAACAAAGGGCTGGTTCCACAGACAAGTCCTTACCGCCAGACCCCTTCCTGGCCATGATGATTTGTCCACGCAGGGGCAGATTCCCAATCACAGCTGAGTCAATCAGATTCCTTCTCCCAGCACCTATGCTACATCCTTGGCAGCACTCTGAGAGGGTTCTCAAATGCTGCTGTCTTGTTCCTGCCTTTCTAGAGGCTGAGGAGCTAGACTCCTCCAATGATCCTATGCAACTGCTCCCCCAGCATCCTTCTGATGAACTCACCTTGAATCTCTAAGCTGGCCAGAGTTAGTTTCCACTACTTAGATGACTGAGAGGGGTTGCAACCACGTTCTAGAACACACATCTCTTTGGGTTAGCCCTTCTCAACCAGCATCTATTTTGCATCTGTTTGCAAGGCACTGTACCAGATCTGTGCTGTGAGGATCATCAAGGTTTTGACAGAAGAAGGGGTGGGACATTACAAGGAGAGAACAGCAGAAAAACACAGGACAGATATAGGGAATTGAAAGCAATACAATTTGACTGCAGAATAAGGCACAGAAAGGCACACAGTTAACCTAATAAATGTTTGCTAAATTGATATTATATTAGATATAAGACCAGACAGACAAGTTGAGGACAAATCATACATGGCTTTGAATGCCAAATTAAAGGATTCAGAGTTTACACTCCTCAGAACAGGGCCACTGAAGGTTTCTGAGCAGAAGAATTCTATAACATGAATTGTGTTTTAGAAAGAACACTAAACATCTTAGCCAGTCTTCATGAATGCTCAGCTTATTAACGGGCTGAAATTTCTGTGTTTTAAGTATAGTATTTATGTTTCTAACTAGGGACATTTACCAGCACATTGTACAGAAAGCAGAAAGTTCTGCTTCAATGTCAAATGATACTTCTCGATGACTCTCCTCAGAGAACAACTGATGATATTTGCAAATACAGTATACTGTATTAGATAATTTCATCTTCCAGTCTGGAGCTAATCAAATGAAGCTGTCAGCAAAATTAATTTAGGGTCAACAATGTTTGTACACTAATGATGGCCTCAGGCAGACACGCTATTAGAACCAGGTAATAACTGAGAAACCGTCAAGATAAGTATCTTCTTGTACTCTATCTAATGGAGACAACCCAAGTTTCACCGAATGTGCCTTATAAGCCACTCTAGCAAAAGGAAGAGTATTATGTAGGTTTCCAGCATATGCAATCTGGTTATCTTGAAGTGTAAAGTTATTTGAAAATAAAGAGAACCAAAAATTTCCCCAACAAAAGTGCACATAACTAGTATCAATCATAGTGAGGTATGGCATGGAACAGGAAAACTGACAAGTTACCGATTCACAGGTCAAAAATATTTTTTCGTACTCCTGCCTGTACTGTAACTAGCGAACTGCAGAACTCGAAGAGACTTTCTGAAAGTTGAAAAGAATCCAGTAACTTATACAGAACCTCATGAACAGTTTCTGAGATACCACAAGCACCCGTTTCCCATGTGTTCCAACTGTGGCTTTTAAGTGGAAATACGTACATGCAAAAGCAACAGCGCCCTGGATGCGAGAACAAGGCGAAGCCCCCTCAGGCACATGCCCCAGGGCTGGGATTAGGGAACTGGGGAGGGGGGATGCTGCCTCTGCCCTACAGCCTCACACCCACTCGGCCGCCATCCTCCCGCCCGCGCCCCGCCGCGCCGAGTACTCACAGCTCTGGTCTCGTACAGAACCAGCTTCTGGACCGAGCTGATGATGGGGGCGGCGGCCGCGGGCATGGCCGTAGGAAACCGGGGACCCCACCACACGGCACCAGGCCGCGGCCCAGGTTGCGGCAGCTTCCAAACTGCCCCCGGACAGCCGGAGAGAGGACACCTCAGCCCTTGAACACCAAATCCAGCCGGGAAACACACCACCTGGCTACTAAAGCTGTACGGGACCAGCTACAGCTCAGGTGTTTCCGGATCCCTGCGCCCCACCTCCAGGCAAGCCCCGCCCCAGGGACGTCGGGGGCGGGGCTGGAGGATATACCATAGAGAGATCGTGTAGAGGCTTCCAGAACCTGCGTGCTTCTAAAAGGGGAAGCGAGGGGCGCCATCTTGGATGAGGGCAGGAGAAAAAGTGGGCGGAGAGACGATCTCCCGGTTAATTCAGTCTCTCGTTTTGTCTGGTCCCTCTCTTTGGGAAACCGAGACGATTTAGGACTGGATTGCTTCTTTTAAAGAGGTCTCAGAGTTGCACAGAGATCCATTCCCAAGTTGGTCTTTTTTCCCCTGCCTACTTCTGCCCTTATTTTGTTGGAAACCTACCTGATGGTCCTTCACTGAATGTCGGCGTTTTTCCCCTCATGTCTCTTTGTTGTCTCTTATACCCTTATGAGGGTCAACCAAATATATTGTCCACAGCCTGTGTGGTTTAATGAATTTTTTTTTAATTACCTGAAGTTGGAAATTTTGGACTTTGCCACATATTTGTGTCTGAGACTGACTAACCATTTGTAAATTCTACAAATGGACGATCGAGTGTAGTGTAATGCAGTGTAGTGTAGCACTGGCTTTGGAGTCAGGCATTTCTGGGTTAAAAATAAGGGTTCTTCCATTTGATGTGTGTGAACATAAATGGGCAATGTATGTATGCACCCTCTCTGATCATCACCTTTCATATTTGTAAAAAGGAGTGTATTATAATTATGAATTCAAAATTAGCTGCGAAATTGAATATTTAAAATAAATCAGTAAATTACAGCCCCACCTCCCGAGGCTCCGCCCCGGAAGAGGTGCGCCGCCCGGCGTTCCCTAGGCAACCACTCAACAGATCTGAGAGTCCCGGGAGGCGGCTGTAGCCGGGCCGGTCGGGTCCGCTGGAGTCTGCTGCCGCCAGGTAAGTAGGGGTCGTAGACCACCACCTCGATGCATTTTGGTATGGATGGAATGGAATCCCACATCCTGCGGGGACCCCAGACCGGTTCTTTTTCTTGCAAAACTAAACTTCGGGATCGCTCCATAAATTCCACTTTTTAAAACCGCTTCCCCTTTCAACGACTAATGTCTTCATTCCACAAATATTTACTGAACACCTACTATGAGAGTATAAAATGTACTGGAGTGGCAGCTAATCTAGCCTAGGCAGAAGTGCTAGGTTTCCCAGGAGATTGGCCCCCAGTAAACCGCAGAACCCACTGCTAGAGGGTTTCTCAACTGCTAAAAATGTAAGGAAACTTTAAAAATTTTTATTGAATTATAGTATAAATACATAGTGTAATGTGATGTTAGAGATTATATTACATAGCATAATGTGATATTAGAGATTATATTGTAAATTCAAAATTGAGGAGTTATAACGTTTTTTAAAATAAATATTTGTTTATTTTAGTTTTATTTCATAGTTTGGTACTACTTTTATTAAGAACTAGAAAGATGGCCATGTAAGTTCTGGCATTTTACATTGGCTTGGATCTTTAACTGGGAAAAATATTTAGCTCTGTTTCTTAATGGAAACCAATTCTTCTGAATATGAGTAAAATATTTGCACAACGTTTTTATTTGGGATAACAACTCTTAAAATATCTGTAGAATTCTGGTTTTCAATATTTAGTTTTCAATTATTATATTATACTATAATTAAGCACTTCCATCTGAACTTGATCTTAGTTTGGTTCACCCAGAAGCAGATCCTGAGACAAAAATTTGAGAGCAAGTAGTTTATATGGGAAATAATCCCAGGAAACAACAGCAGGGAAGGGAAGAAAGCTAATAAAGGGAATATTATCAAGCAAATTTCTCTGTGGGCTGAATTCACTGGGGAATATTGGGATGTATGTCCCAGAGTTATTCCCTCTTAGGGGCAAGGGAGCTGGGGTATTTATTCACCAACTCCCATCAGTTATTGGCTGAGGCCTGCTATGGCAGAACATTAATTCCCTGGAACTTGAGTCTGCCCTGTCCTCAGGCAGACTAGGTTGTGGCAGCTGGAAAGAGCCCTTAAGCAAAGAGGCACACATGCTAGCAGTTAGAAGTCCATGCATGGAAAAGGTACATGTCAAGTGGATATGGACACTAATAGCATCTGCTACATTTCAACCTTTGCACCACTCATATCCACTCTTCCCCCACATTAAGTGCACACCATCCCATCAGTGATTCTCCAAGGTGGTAGTTGGTCCCAATTTCTAAAAGAAAAGGACTCACAAAAAGGTGATTAGTGGAACAAGCTACAGAATCCACTACTGCAGTTAACCCGAGGTCTATGACTGATCCTTCATCACTTCCCTCATCTACCAACCTTATAGATTTCCCTTACCCTTGGCCAGAACTTCTGCTGGTCTAAGTTGTTTTCCCAGTAGGGTAACCAGCCTTCATTCCTGAGGGGTGTAAGCCTCTGTTTACCATGTCCTTTTCAGGTTATGGTTGCTACAATTATCCATTCACTGGGCATGAAAGCATCAAGAGGAGTCTCAGAGAATCCCTGAGGTCAAGGCGTACATCTCCCTGCCCCAGTTATATAGCAGCAACCCTATCTCCACCTGCCAGTGCAATGACTCCTTATGGGCATGTGGAGCCAAGCATGACCAAGTGGCAGCAGCAGTTTTAGATTTAGTGAAACCTAACTAAGTGGGTCCCCTGATAGAAACCTCCCCCTCATCAAAACCGGGACCTCCAGTCCAGCAGAGCCTAAAGTTGTGAGGAAGGGCAGTGCAAATTCCTCATGTCAATCACTGAGAGTGATGGAGGGAGGGGCCACTGCTGCTTCCAACCCTTGGTTCAATGCATATTTCTCATTTTGAAGTACAGTGTCTCAATCCCACACAATCACAAACTGGTACTTTAGCTGTACCTTTAAGAGGCCATTCCAACATTCTGTCAGACCAGCAGCTTCTAGGTGAAGTGGTATGTGGGAGGATCAGTGGATCCCTCTTATCATAACTCCTTTACTGCAAAGAAGGTCCTTTGATCCAAGGCAATGTTATATGGCATCCCATGATGATAAACGAGACACACTCCAAACAGTCAGATAGTGGTGCTGGCCAAGGCACTGTGGGTAGGGAAGGCAAACCCATACTAGGAACACACGTCAGCTGCTGCCCTCTCCAAGGTGAAGGGGTCCTGTGTAGTCAGTTTGTCACTGAATAGATGTACCGTATTGAGGGCTCAGCCTCAATCTCTGCTGCAGACAGGTAGGACATTCAGCAGCAGTAGTAGGTAGATCAGCCTGATGAGAGGAAGCCTTGTTGAGCCCATACATAGCTTTCATCACCTCCATCCCTGCCACCATGCCTACTCCATTTATGAGCCCATTATACAGGTACCGAGGTGACCGAGGATGGAGACTGGTGGGCATCTACTGGATAATCATCCTGTCTACCTGGTTGATCAGGCCTCTTCTGAGATGGATGCTTTGTGAGACACAAAGATCCACATATTTTCTGTCCACTAGTAGTTTTCTATGCTCCATAACAGATTACCACAAATTTAGCAACTTAAAACAACACACGCTTATTATCTCACAGTTTCCATGTCCAAGAGTCCTGGCGTAGCTTAACTGAGTCCTCTGCTTAGGGTCTCACAAGGCTGCAATCACAGTGCTGACTGAGCTGTATTTTCATCTGGAGGCTCAACTGGGGAAGAATCCACTTCCGAGCTCATTCAGATTGTTGGCAAAATTCATCTCTTTGTGGTGGTAGAACTGGGGTCCCAGTTTTCTTACTGGCTCTTGGCCACGGGCTGCTCTCAGTTTCTGGAGGCCACCCACTGTTCCTTGCCCTATGGTCCTTTTACAACATGACAACTTACTTCTTCAAAGCCAACCAGGGAGTCTCTCTAGTCTGCTAAGATGGAGTCTTATATAACATAACATTATGATAGGAGTGACATTTCTATTACCTTTGCTGTATTTAGAAGCAAGTCACAGATTCCAACTGCGCTCAAGGGAAGGGACTTACACAAGGGTGTGACTCATTAGAGGTCACCATAGAGTGTGTTCGCTACACCACCCTCATAGGTCCATTCACATGCTTCTTCCCCAGAACTCTTTTTCTCTTATCTTCTGATCTTGCTCCTACCAGGCCCTTGACCAAGCCATTCAGCATTGTCCTCCAAATTAAGGACTTAGAAATACTGCTTAAAGCTCTGCTCGCCAGGAGGATTTCCCCTAATCTCCGTCTTTCAGGCCTACACTTGAGTGGGACTAAGGTCTGGAATCATTCCATTTACAGTTTGTACCAATATATCATGATTCATTCTTGATTTTTTTTTTTCATTTTCTATCAGCTGTTCCTAGGGAATTCCATATGAAATGTGAGGTGAAGGAGAGACATTGGTGAGCAAGAGATAGGTGACATGGGGGTCTGGACTGCTTGTTTATGAAACTTATTTGTACCCTCCAGACTTGCTTGGGCCTGATCCCAATGTGCCATTTTTATCGTTCAGTGCATTACTGCTGTGCCTGCCCAACTTTAGGACTTGATCTGTCTGACATACCCAGCTCATGATGGGCACTTCCAGTTGCATAGTCTCCTGATGTCCTGTGGCCAGGCATTCATTCTCTCCCAGAGCCCAGGAGCATGCCAGGAGCTGCTTTTTGAATGGGGAATTGTTCTCAGCTGCAGGTGGCAATGATCTACACTGAGAGGTTCCTCTTGTGGCTTTCCTAAGACTCCAAAAGATATCCTTCCCTACCACAGCTACCTCTAACATTGTGGGATCTGGCCAGGTATGTGGCCCAAGAAGCAAGGCCTCTGATGCCATAGCCTGAAACTGCTACAGAGCTGTCTTTGCTCTGGGCCTCATTCAAAACCCATTAAATGGATTAGAACAGTATTCCCAAGTGTGCTACATGCTGTCTCCCAAAACTAAAGAGACTTACAAAATACTGCACCTCTTTTATAGAGGTAGAAGGTATAAGGTACAATAACTTGTCTTTACC
Organism: Ceratotherium simum simum; assembly: GCF_057802395.1. Classification (NCBI taxonomy): domain Eukaryota; kingdom Metazoa; phylum Chordata; class Mammalia; order Perissodactyla; family Rhinocerotidae; genus Ceratotherium; species Ceratotherium simum. Next base: position 32,047,848 of record NC_141918.1, on the reverse strand, counting down.
TTGGAGAGAACGTCTCAGAATGTCCCAGACCACCGACCCTTTAAAACTTCACCAAGTAAGAGGCGCTTGAATCTTTGTAGGTTTATCTCCCACTTTCTACGGCTCATGTGTCATGTGAGGGCATCCAGAACAGTTACCACTTCCTGTTCGCCAGGGCTGATGTTGTCGGTGCTGCAGATCAACAAGACCTCTTTGTTGTACTACATTTGTTACAAAGAACAGGAGAGTCCCGGGGTAAGACCGAATGTCCATTGCTGACTTTTCTAAGAAGATACAAACTGCTTCTGAGCCTCTTTCCTGGTGGGGATTGAAAAACATGCATTTGCAGATGAGCAGCTGCACACCAAGTACAAGAAGCTGTGTTGGTCTAGTAAAGATGTCATCTCTACAGCAGTTGTAATTGGGGTACCACTTGGTTACGTTTACAGTGTCCACTATCATCTGTCATGATCTATCTGGTTTTTGCAAACACCTAGACTGGAGAATTAAGCAAGACTATGCATCTTTTAAATAGTTTTGGATAACACTCTTCCCTTTCGTTCAGAACGATCTACTATTGTTTATCTTGCCCAGGGGCAGAGGAGCAGATATTAGTTTCATGAGTTTATTTCACCTTTTCTACCGCAGTGGCCCTTACTCCACAGGAAGGGAGCTACTGTGAAGGTTTTGCCACCCACAATCCCTGTTATGCACTCAGGGACCAGGAAAATAACCATGAGGTGATCCCACTGACCCTTTGGATGCACTGTACAGACTTGAGCCAAGACTCCTTTTATTACTGGTTCTTCATTTGCCCTCACTCTAACAGGGGGCCATGATGGCATTTTGTTTCTTTTTGTGTGTGTGTGAGGAAGATCAGCCCTGAGCTAACATCCATGCCTATCCTCCTCATTTTGCTGAGGAAGACTGGCCCTGAGCTAACATCCATGCCCATCTTCCTCCACTTTATGTGGAACGCCACCACAGCGTGGCCTGACAAGCGGTGCGTCAGTGCGTGCCCAGGATCCGAACCCGGGCCACCAGCAGTGGAGCACGCACACTTAACCACTACGCCACAGGGCCAGCCCCTGTGATGGCATTTTGGATCTGTTGGTGTTGAAGTCAGCTCAGACCCTGTACCCTATCACCCTTGAAAGAAGAGGATATTCCCACTTCCATAGTGTATTTTTCTCCAGTTAATGGTTGTAGGTTTTCTTGGACAAGGATTGGGGAATCCCTATCATAAAAACTTGTTACAGTGTTATAGGGTCCATCCTCAAGGGCTCCTTGCTTCTCCTTCAGTAAACGGGCTCTGGAGCTAAGAACTGGGCAAGGAATCATGATTTTCCACTGTGACTGCTGACATCAGCCTTTGGTTCACTAGTCCTTTATTGTTTTTAGAAACGTAAGTTAATCAACAGTTTCCTTGACTGCTCAACTGTCTCATCCCTAGGAATCCCATGGTTTATCAGCAGCCACAGATCTCTGTTGGTCTTACTTGTTGCCATTCTGGGCTTGCTGCCAGTTATGGTAATTATACCTACTTGCTTCTGCTGCCACCTGGCCTCTGTGTTCTACCAGACCCAGTCACTCCCACAGACACATGGGAACCCAGTATTATGGTAGTCTCTCCCTACCTTCAAACCTGCCCTAAAAAAGACAGTCACCACTGAGCTTCTTAATGATGCCAGTGCTCCCTTACTAGTTCATTCTGTAATGCCTTAAAGGAGTGTCCTCTGGCCATCCCAAAGACCAGAGTTGGCTGATGAGTTCTCTGGCCTCATATAATAAATCCATTTAACATGTCACCTTTGTGAGCCTTTGACACCTTCCTCTGTACTCTGCCAAGGCAGTTCCGGCATTTCCACCTCATTTACTATACAGTCCGTTGTCTTTTTCTGAGTTTCAAGGAGCCTTACCAGCAGTGAATTAGGACCCACTTCAGGTGTCCTAGCCGGGATGTTAAACCATGAGTCATGGGAGAGAGCCTACATGTCAATAAACTCTTACCTGTCTACATTCCCCGGCCTGGCATCCTCAAGATCTTTTCCCAGGCATGTTCTCCTAGTTCCTGTTGGTACATGATAGCCAGGCCCTGCAGCTCTTTAGGTGCATAATACATTTCTTCCTGTACCAGCGCCTCGCCAGTTGAGCTGGGCTGACACTTGACCCCAGTTATTGCTCCAGAAGCTATGAAGGAAGGTGAAGACAGATCTTGTGTAGGGCAAGCATTGTCTTCTGAGGCATCTGCTTCAGGTGAGGCAAGAAGAGGCTGCTCTCTTCCAGAAATGAGGAGAGGGTTACTTCTGTTAATGCAGAGCATTCAGGGTATTCTTGGGGTTCAAGGTACTTAGCCATCTACCTAGATCTCCCTATTCCAGGCCTTAGAGTCCTGGTTTTAGTGTACTTAATAGAGACTCTTTAATAAATGCACTCTCTCTCTAAAAGGTTTAGATGCATTTGCCCCTTTATAACTACATTTTATAGTAGCATTTCTTATTTTTCTGGTATTAAAAAAATACTTGAGGGGCCAGCCCGGTGGCATAGCAGTTAAGTGTGCGCACTTCGCTGCGACAGCCGGGGGTTCAGATCCCAGGCGCACACCGACCCACTGCTCGTCAAGCCATGCTGTGGCGGCGTCCCATATAAAGGAAGGACGATGGGCACAGATGTTAGCCCAGGGCCAGTCTTCCTCAGCAAAAAGAGGAGGATTGGCGACAGATGTTAGCTCGGGGCTGATCTTCACACCCACAAAAAAAATTACTTGAATTTTCAGCCCTTTGGTTCATGAAGTTTTCATCTCAAATCTTTTTAATGTGCTAGTAATATTTTTTACTATGTCTTGTTTCATAATGACATCTTAAAATAATATTGGTATATTAAGCCTATTTGAATATTCCTAATTTCCACAGAGAAATATGACCATATCTCATTTACCTAGAAGCATATAGCCCCCTCAATCTATTTTTCATGAACAATGTTCCAGACCACTGGGACATAGTTTTGTTCTATTTTTGAAGTCTGCTCATTGAAGTCTTTTCATAAGTTGGTGTAATTTTTCTATAAATGGCTTGTATATCTTTTGTTATATTTAATCCTGGTTACTTTATATTTTTGCTGCTAAGATATGTCATATTTATCTTTGGTTACATTTTATAGCTATTTTTGGTGTATAGAAATGCAGCTAAATTTTATATAATGATTTTGAAGCCAGTAAATTGGACTATCTCATTAATTCTTAAGAGTTTATCTGTAATATATTTGGGGTTTCTATGTAGACAATCATATCAACTGGAAATAATTACAGTTTTCTTCCTTTTGTCTTAAAAAGAAGATTTTTAATATTTAATCATTAAATATAATGTTTGTCTTTTGTTCATACTCTTTTTTTTTTTTTTTGAGGAAGATTGGCCCTGAGCTAACATCTATTGCTGATCTTCCTCTTTTTCTTTTTTCTCCCCAAAGCCCCAGTACATAGTTGTGTATCATAGTTGTAAAGTTGTAGCTCTTCTATATAGGATGCCACCTCAGCATGGCTTGATGAGAGGTGAGTAGGTCCGCCCCCAGGATCTGAACCAGTGAATACTGGGCTGCCAAAGTGGAACACATAAACATAACTGCTACGCCACCAGGCCGGCCCCTTGTTCATACTCTTTATCAAGTTAAAGATGTTTCCTTCTATTTCCAGTTGTTAAGAGTTTTATCTTTTATTAATCATTAAAGAATGTTGAATTGTCTCTATACTTTTCCTACATCTATTAATATTTTTCTCTTTTAATTTATTTTGATATGATAAATTAATTTTTTATATTAAACCAGCCTTGAATTCCAGAGGAAAACCCAACTTGGTCATGATGTTATCTTTTTTATATATTGCTGGATTCAATTTGCTAATCTTTTGATTATTTGAATATTTGATTTTTAGAATCTTGTTCATGAGTGAAAGTGGCACATAATTTTGCTTTTTTGCATTATTCTCTTGCTTAGATATCAAAGTTATGTGAGACCCGTAAACTGATATAAGAAGTCCCCACTTTATCTTTTCTCTGAAAGAGTGTCTGTAAGATTGTAAGACTTGGAGCTCTGCAATAAAACCATCTGGTTTCTTTGTGGGAATATTTTTAGTTACTGACTCAGTTTCCTTCATGGTTATAGGACCACTCAGGTTTTCTTTTTTTCTTGAGAAGCTGATTTTTCTAGGAATTTATCAATTTTGCTTAAGCTTTCAAATTTATTTCGGATAACTCTGTTTATGATATCTTTTTATTATCTATATAATATCTGCAGTATTATTATCCCTGTGGTCTTTTCTTCTTTCTATGTCTAATATTCTTTAATCAAGTAGACAATAAATCAGTAAGTATTATGGAAGATTTAACCAATACAATTCACAAACTTGATGTGAACAACATTTAAAGAACACTACATCAAACAAATGTAAATTGCATGTACTTTTCAAGGATACAAGGAAATTTTTTGAAAATTACCATGTGCTAGGCTGTAAGACAAGCCTCAACAAATTTCAAAAAATTAATATAATATGGAGAACATTCTCTGGTTATAGTGAAAGTTAGAAATAAACAAAAACATATAAAAATCTTAGTTTTGAGAAGAGAACATACTTCTAAAAAACTAATGTCTAATATTGTTTAATTGTGCCTTCTATTGTCTTTTCTTAATCCATCTTGACAAAAGTTTTCTATTTATAAGTCTTTTTAAAATACTACTATTTAGTTTTGTTGACTGTCTTTATATAATGTTTGTTTTCTATTTTATTAATTTTTAAAATATATTTTTCCTGTTTTTCTAACTTCTTAAGTTGCGAGCTTAGCTCATTACTTTTCAGACTTTCTTTGGTTCTAATGTAAGTATTTAAGGCTTCTAAATAGTACTTCAGCTATATCTTATAAGTTTTGCTATATATTAATTTCTTATTTTTCAGTTCTACATATTTTCTAATTTCCATTAGGATTTCTTTTAGAGACATTAGTAGTCCCTACACACATATACGTACACAAATATATATGTGTGTGTATGTATAACATTTAATTTGATCTTTAATGGAATATACATATCGTAACATATATGTGTATGTACATAAATGTATTTTTTCCTTAATTTAGTCTTTCGGGAACACTTTGTTTTAGCTGACTTTTATATAGCATATAGCTGGATTTTGCTTTTTGTCTCCAACTAAGAGGCTACCATTATTTTAATAAATGAGTTTAACTTATTTGTGATTATTAACAAAATCCATATGCTTAGTGATGTGGAATGGCTTCTGAGCTAAGTAAATTCCCAGGATATTCTAGTTCTCCCCAACCTGCCTGCCTGTTCCAACTAAATTAGGCACTTTAACAATCTTACCCTTTCTTGTTGTAGTATTTTGTATTATGACTTCTCAAGAGAAAACAGAAGAGCATCCTTTTGTAGATATATTTAATGAAGATGAAGCTGAAAAAAACTTTCTCTTGTCTAAACCTGTTTGCTTTGTTGTATTTGGGAAACCAGTAAGTTATCTCTTTTAACTTATTATTTAATATAATTTTTTTTATTTTTTAAATCTTAATCTTATGTTACCCTACAAGAATGAAAACTACATAGTGTGCTATTTTTTTTGAGTGTTTGTTAGACTTTCATTGTATGACTTAAAATCTGATATAATATTGGTTGTAAATTCATAACTTTCCCTCTTCTTATACACTATAATTGAAAAGGAACGTAGGTTGTATTTATCTTTGTTTTTACATTATGAAAAAATTAACTCATTAAACCACGGCAACACGACAATTGTTAGTAGTATGTGATCCAAGGTTCTTTCAGATTCAATTTTCATGTAAAACTTTCTGTGAAATTTGTTTTGAGGCTCTCTGGATATGTGAAGGTGGGACACTATAGGGATGAACTGGGAGGTTCTCCCATTAGTATCTGAAACTACTGAGAGGCAGTGTGCCTCACCTTTACCCATGTGCGTTAGTGGACCTATGTATTGTATTTCCACAAAACAGGAAGAAACCAAAAATGGCTGTCATAAGCTTGACTTCCTAGGTAGTTCTAGTAAGGACCTCTAGATAAGAGCTATTTTCAGCCATTGAACTAGTTGGCAGTTACCATTAGAGGGCCTGAGCAGGTTAATTAAAGATCCTCTCCGGAACAGCAGAGACTAGGGGCTAGATCCTGTCCTTGACTCAATTTTATATGAACACTGGGACAGGTACCAAGAAATGGTTCTGATAACTTTTATTATGTTTCTAAAAACATAATAGTTTTGAAAGTCAACAGTGAAAGCAATCAGATGCAAATGTTACTTCATTAAAGTGATCTTTCATCTTTAACATATGATGCTTTTCAAAGATGTCTGTTAAGAAGGAATTTTTTTGCTCTGAAAACTTGCTAAAGGGAACTCTGTCCAAACATTCATGATTATAAACTTTAGGAAGGAAATAAAATGATGAATCTCAATGTAATCACAATGATTTGTATTCAAAATTACAAAATCTGACAATCAAAAGAGTACAATACTTGGAATACCATTATAGTACAGTTTCCTGATTTCAGGGCAATTTTTTTAATTAAAAAAATTGTATTTAAATCACTTCATAAAATGTGACAAATGTGACAATTAGTAGAGAAAAATGAAGCTATAAATATCTAGGGTCTCTTTTCATTTATTTTGTGGGAAAAAAATTTACTTGATAAACATTGATATAATAGTAATCATTAATAGAATCTTTGAAAATAAGAATATCTGTTTTGCTGGCAAATAGCTGTTCTATTGGGTTTTAAATAACATCTTTCTTTTTAAGGGGGTTGGGAAGACAACATTAGCCAGTCAGATAACACAGGCATGGAAATGTATTCGTGTAGAAGGTAAATTTTACCTTTTTTCCCTAATATTTTATTATAAAAACTTTCAAATTATTCATAAAAATGTAAAGAATTATAAAGTGAACACCTGTATACCCATCTACCCACCATCCAGATTCTATGATTAACATTTTGTTATATTTGCTTTATCACACATCACTATCAACCCAGTGAATATTATCTTTATGATGACATAAAATATGTTTGCCCTTCTGTTAGTCCTAGGTTTGTTCATAGAATTTAAGAGGGTTTATGAAATGCCTTTGACTCCATTCTGCTTCTCCAATTCTCTAATTCCATAATTTAAAACTATCAGAGATATGTGTGTTTTGGATGTCTCCCTATGAAAGATGAGAAGAAAAGGATCTCTCAGAGCTGCTCTTAGGAGCATTTTCCAGGACTTAATTATCTTGAATGATAAATTTTATTTTTTGTTATTTATAAATTGCTTTGCATTCTTTGCAATATGTGAAACAAGGATTAATATCTTTGTATATAAATATTCTTTTAATCGATAAAACTATTTATGCCCTAAAAGAAAAATAAACAAAAGAATCAATCGGCAATTCATAAAAGTAAAAATAAAAATGGACAAATATAAGAAAAAAGAGCTTAACCTCATTGTTATTCAAAGAAATGCTAACTAAAATAACATTGATCCTATCAAATTGGCAATGAATCTTTAAAGTTTCTACAATCGTTGTTGGCAAGGATGTTATGAAATGAGCATTCCACATGCTGTTAGTGAAATTATGATCTGGTACAATGTGGGGAGAGGACAATTCAGTAACATGTAATATACACACATACAAGAAAACTTTAAAGTTTTCCTCTTTCTTTGATCAAAAAACAAAATCCACTTGTAGGAAATCTTAAAGAATACCAAACATTCCATAGATTATTAGCATCTGGGGGCATAATTCAGCTCATGGAGCCTCCCCTAGGTCATGCCCCTGTCATTTCTATCCCAGGATGTCTTCCATCAAGGGGTAGAATATTTCGTCTTAGAAAGGAAACACATCATTGGAATTTCAGCCTCAGGACCCCTTTTTCTAATCAGTGTTTATCTATTTTAACATTTCTTGATGCGTCCTTTCCTTTTATATGATCAGTGTGAAAAAATTAATGGGCTCTGGATATAACTATATGATTAGGAAAGTATCTGGACTAATACGGTCATGCATTACTTAACGACGGGGTTATATTCTGAGAAATGTGTCTTTAGGCGATTTTGTCATTGTGTGAACATCATAGAATGTACTTACACAAACCTAGACGGCATAGCCTACTACACACCCAGGGTATATGGTACTAATCTTATGGGGCCACCATCGTACATGCAGTCTGTCATTGACTGAAACGTCATTATGCAGCGCATGACTGTAATACTAGTGTATACTTTTGTACGATACTCTCCAATTTCCAAATCACTATCATATACACAACCTCATTTCGTCCTCACATTCTCTTGCATCCTACACGATGCATAAGCATGCAAGGCACAGAGGTGTTTAGGAAGTTAGGTTTCCCCTGATCTTTTGGCTAGTGAGTGACAGAGACAAGTTCTCTGTAGAGTACAAGAATTCTGCTGCCTCATACTTTGGTTAAGCTTAAATGACACAATGTGTATAAATGTGCTTTGCAAACTCTAAATTGACATACAAATGTTAATCTTTGTTACCAGTTACAAAATACATGAATGTGTTTCTTAATCTGGCAATTCTAATACCATTTTGTGCTAATATTTTGAATTCATATTTTAGCTTTACCAATTTTGGAAGAACAGATGGCCAATGAAACCCAACTGGGAGTTATGGTAAATAAGTCTAAGTTTCAAAGTTATTATGATTTTTTTTTTAAATCTCTGTATCACAGATATTTTATACAATAATGTACAATATCTCTGCTTCTTAGTTGCAATCCATGCTGGTCAGTGGTCAGAGCATTCCAGATGAACTTGTCACAAAGCTGATGTTGGAGAAGCTCAACTCCCTAGAAGTCTCTCACTTTGGTATGTTTATTTTTATACGTCGGTGGCTATCAAAGCAGCCTTAAAACTCATGCTTTATCTGAGGCACAAATAATTTCTGGAGTCGCTCTTTCCTTTGCCCTGGCACAGGAATCTCAGAGTTTGTATTCAGTTGAGCAGCACAGATGGTTTTATTTACTTCTTGACTTGTTTTTATTCTTCAGATTCTACATTAAAAATTTTTTTTAAGTTTTTATGATCCAATCTTCTTTTAGCATCATGTTATCCAGCTAAACCATCAACAATCTGCTGTGGTCCTTCTCGTGGTGCTGACAGCCTCTGCTGACTGCTTTCCCAATCACCCTGAGTTTTATTACTAAGTTCTGTCAAGGGTTGGGTTTCTCTGCATTAATCCACGCTTATAAGGCAGGAAGGGGAACTGGAATGACACCAGCCTATCTTCTGGCTCCAAATATTGGCAGGCTTCAGCCTGTTCATCCAGTCTACCCTCTGACTCTGGACCCGAGAAGTCAAACAGATGCTGAGCAGGGACTTTGGACCTAATTTCTCAAGACAAAGACTCCTTAAACTCAGAATAACTAAAAAGAAAAGAGCAAACTCTCTGAAATTGGCAAATGAAGGGAGGAAGAAGAAAGATGCACTTGGGAGAAAATCATCCACCTGAAATAGATTTATTGAATGAAAAAAGAAAAATTTAGAAAGCTGCTTTATATTCTCAGTAAGTTAAGAGAGGACATTGTGACTATTAAGAATACAGGGATTAAAATAAAGTGCAGTAAAGTAAAAACCGTGATTGCTGAAGCAAATCAATAACGGAAGAAACCAAAGCAGACTTGTCACTGCAAACTATATCTGTATTGTCTATATCTATAGGTAGAAAGATCTCTCTCTATATAGATGATATATAGAATGAACTATATCTATTAATTTATGTATAGATATGTATCTCTATATCATCTCTGTATATTACATACACACACACACACACACACAGTCTACCTATCTATCTATCCATCTATCTATTGATCTGTGATAAAGAGGATGAACTTGGGAAAAACACTCAGAATGTAAGAGCTTAAATGAGTGAAAAAGTAAAAAGGACAATCACAGAATTCCCATGTAGGTCAATAAATGACCTCAAAAAGCATAGTAATTGAAACTGAAGCATGTATAAAGGTAGGTAGGCGAATATCTTTTTGTTTATACTTTATCTCACCTTACCTCTTGAAAAGTTTGGAGTGATTTACATAGCTACAATAAGATGGCCTAAATTATAAGTATTGACAAAAAGAGAAGGAAAAAAATGAAAAAAAAAAAAACCTATTCAGCTATTCCATTCTCAGTGTTCATAACCTTTTTAACTACTTATTATAGAAAATTTCAAACAAAAGTAAGGAGATTGATATAAAATCCCCCATGCGTCCATCACCCAGCTTCAACAATGACAACTCTTGTCTAATCTTGTTTCGTGTATACCTCTACCCACACCCCTCCCCCAATCTACTTTATTTTAAAGCTCATTCATATTATATCAATTCATCTGCAAATGTATTAGTATGTATCTCAAAAAGATAAGGACTCTTTTAAAATCTATTATCACATTACTATTATCATACCTAAAAAATTAATAATAAATCATCTACCAACCAGTCTGTGGTCAGATTTCACTATTTGCCTCATATTTTTTCTAGTTTTTTTTTTTTGGAAGTAGGATCCAACCAGGTGTATTGCAATTGATTGAATATGTCTCAAGTCCCTTGTAATGTATAATTTCCCCTACCTCTTTCTATCATCTTGTGTTTTCTCTGTTGAAGAAACTCGTTATTTATCTTTTAGAGTTTCCTACCTTCTGGTTTTGCTGATTGCATCCTCTGGTATCATTTAATGTATTCCTCTTTCCCCTAGACTTCCTGTACACTGGTACTTGTCCTGGGAGCTGGCAAAGGAAAAGTGGAATAAATAATTTCTTGAGTCTGAGGGCCACACAATCAGCATGCACTTGCATAGCTCACATCTGGACTCATTTCAAGGCTGCATGGAGGCAGGACCTAGAGTTCCTTCTGCCCAGACTCCCCTCACCTGTCTTATAGCATCCTCAAAGGAATTTCTTTGGAACAGTTTGAAAGTCTCTGCTCAGCAAGGATTCTTTCTGATGTTTGGTCTTACCCAGCAGCCTAGGAGATGGTAGAAGCAAAATTGGAAGTGAAGGGTTTTCAAAACAGGGATATTAACTTGGATCAGGAGCTAGGTGAGGCTGGGTAATTGATGACTCCAGAATCCCTAAAGACAAATGTGTGCTGCTGGGGACACTGCATGGTAGAGTACAGCCAAATTCAATCATAATTTTTTTCTGTACCAGAGCCCTTTTATACTAGGAGCTTCTATTGCTATTTAGAAGGGAACTTACACAATCTATAATTATAATCCTTTCATTCACAACCCTTCGTGCTGTGTTTGCCTTGAGTCAAAATCAGTTTCCATGGACTATATCCTCACTCAAGAGAAAAAGGTAGAGTCAATGCCTGGGCATCCTGAGAAGCCCCTCTCTGCTGCCTGCTTCTAGAGTCCAGAAAAACTCATTTTCCCCAGTAAGTAAAGGATGATCTTGTAAGTCATTGGTCACTAATGTGTCCACTCATGTTAGGCTGGCCTGAGGTCAGATAGATATCAGGGCAGGATGGACACCAAGCTACCCAATGTCTCTGAATCTCTCATCACTTCAATCTGAAAGCAGTAGCATGCCATCTTCAATTCTGCGGAAATAGGGAATACCTTCTTCTTCTCACTGTGCCAGAAAGTGGAGGCAAAGTGATAGTATGGGCTAGTGGGTTTCCCCTGGGTAGTCACGTGGACAGTCTTTCAGTTTTCCCTTGGTGGGGATGATGCAGGCTGGGCACTAGCCTGCGGAGTGCCTACTCTGCCTATGATGGTACATGCAGAGCCTTGAAGCAAGGAGTGGCATGGGATCCACCATTCCTCCATCTTCAGCATGGAGGGCAGGGACTTGGGAATGGTGTCAAGGAGATGTGGGACATGAGGGGGAGTCCTCATCCATGCTTCCATCATCATATATGTCTCTGAGATTAGAGAGGTCCACAGTGGGCTCAGCAGCTGTGGTCTGTCTACAAAGAAGTATCCCCCTGAAATCTTCCCAGAATTAAGTCTAGAGAACTAAGTTATTCCACTTTAAATCTTCACTGGTGAGACACACTTAAGTGACATAACTGTGTCTCCCACATGTCTTCCGTAGATACATTCTTAGGTTCTGGATATGATGATACTGGCCACCTCTCAATGGGGAGAGCCCCAAAATCCACTGCTCAGAATATTCAGGACCAAATAATGGCCTATCAGGACAGAGCCAGACCCCATGGAAACAACCCACTCTTCTGCTGCCTCCACCAAGATAGAGACCAAGTATGAACCTCATTCAGATATACACGTATCCTTGAGGTTTAGCATGCCTACAAACAGTTGCACCTAGAATGCCTGGTAAGCTCTCCAGGCAGTGGCAGTGGTTGTAGTAATACACAGGGTGCTAGAGAGCACAGCACACAGAGTGCTGAGTGTCTGTCTGTCATCTACTTGTGATACATAGACAGTGGGCAGTGTTGCCCACAGGGGAAATGGGAGAGAACTATCGTGTAATCCCTTATTGCTTAGAAGGGGAGGACACAAACTCTGGAGACTGACTGGTCTCTGGAAATGTCCCATCAGGAGGAGTGAGCAAGGGTTGAATTCAATCTAGGGCTAGGCCAGGCAGTCCCCTTTACCACAGTACTCTGCAATGCATCAGACCAGGGGGTTAATGCCAGCCATCACATTCCAGAGGAGGCACTGGTCAAACTCTTGACAACAAGTTCAGATACGGTTGTTTATCAAGTGGGGGCTAGATTAAAAAGGAGCCAAGCCAAACTAGGGAAGTTCAGAGCCAGGAGAGCAAAAAGCAAGAGCAGCAGGAGGAGGCAAGCAGAGAAAAGTCTGGCCCGGTCCCTGAGACGGTGCCAATAAATGCGTTGACTCTATTTTTGCAGGGTGTGTCGGCCTCATTTAAAGAGCCTCAAATAGAGTGGATGCCTTAGGATACCGCCATTATTTCAAAGGGTTTCAAAGACAACAGCAAGAGCAAATAAGCCAAGTTGGAAAGTAAGGATTATAGCAATACAGGAGACAATTGTGATTATAGCTCGTATATCCAAAACCAAGATAACAGGTCTCCCTTTCTGCCTTTTGAAGTTAAACTGCTTAGGATTGCTTCTCTGGATGGTGTCCAACACATAGTTAGCAGAAAGTAAAGTGTTTGAAAAAGCTGAGGAGAAATTGGCACACGCCTAAGCATTTAGTGAGATTTTGGATTACCGTGATAGTCGTTGGTCTGCTTTTTAAAAATAAAAGATTGTTGGGCTGGCCCCGTGGCTTAGCGGTTAAGTGCACGCGCTCCACTGCTGGCGGCCCGGGTCCGGATCCCAGGCGCGCACCGACACACCGCTTCTCTGGCCATGCTGAGGCCGCGTCCCACATACAGCAACTAGAAGGATGTGCAGCTATGACATACAACTATCTACTGGGGCTTTGGGGGAAAAAAAAATAAAATTATAAAAAATAATAATAATAAATAAAAATAAAAATAAAAAATTGTAATCAGCATGTTCATAAGTGAGGATTTTGAGGTTGGCTTTTTAGACACATTCATTCATCTGTGCTTAGTACCTTTATTTTATTATACTCTTCTAGGCAGTTCTAGAAGAATAGCAGCTCTCAAACTTTTTGGCCTCAAGACTCCTTTACATTTATAAGAATTGTTGAGGCCCCAAAAGAGCTTTTGCTTAGATGAATTGTATCTATCAGTATGTATCATATTAGAAATTAAAACTGAGAAATGTTTAAAAGATTTGTTTAAAAATAATAGTAAAACCGTTACATGCTAACGTAAATAGTGTATTTTATGAAAAATAAATATACTCTTCAAAACAAAAAATTTAGTGAGAAGAGTGGTATTGTTTTATATTTTCACAAATCTCTTTAATGTCTGGCTTAAGAGAAGACCTAGCTGAATTCTCACATCTACTTCTGCTCAATCTGTTGCAATATATTGCTTTTGTTGAAGTACATGAAGAAAATTCAGCTGCACACAGATATGTAGTTGGAAAAGGGAGGAGTATTTTAATATCCTTTAGAATAATTGTGAATATTCTAGATCCTACACCAAAACTTGACATGGAGAAGTTTCTTAAAGGTTAGTTGCATTGTGGAATCTGAAACCACATCAGTGAACTTTTCAAACTCTGTTACATCAAAATTCATTGGTCTATATTACAGTTGGAATGGATCTTTTACCCATGCATGATTTTGTGGCACCAGCATCGGTTATTTGAAAAATATTGGTTCCCAGAGTTATGCGCATCTTCCAAATGTTGACACATTTCATTATACAATATCAGAAAATCATATTTGTTAATATCATCATTAGTCTCATCAAGAGAAGTTTTAAGAATTGGGAAGCTGTTAAGCTTATGGAAGTAGATACAAGTTTTCCAAAGTTTGAATCTTCATTTAAATCTTATAATTGGCAATGTATACTGTCAGTTGTTTACCTCGAAATGACAGGCTCACTCTATTCACTTTTTGTAAAATCTGCCAAATGTCTAAAGCTGAATAACCATAATTTGTCTATCAATTGTTCTTCCAAGAAAAAAATGTTCTATTAAAATAGCAGAAAAATTGGTTGAAGGCATTTAAACCCCACCGAAGGAGTTAAGACTTTCTTCCATTAACAAGAGAAAAGTTTCTCAAGCAAGAGTGATATAATTAAATAAATGTATTAAGGGAATTAATGTGATGATGGTAGACAGGGTGAATTTCAAGGAGAAGATTTAGGTTTCTAGGTAGAGATGCAAGCCAATAAATGTGCTAAGCCAAAATCATATTGATAATGTTCTGTTTCTTAAACTGTATGGGGGCTACATGGATGTTTTATTACTCTCTATAACTTACATAAACATTATTATGTTATTATTATGTATTCTGTTGTATTATAAAATATTAAGAAAAAATATGTACCATGCAACCCCTGTAATATGGGGTTACCTTATTAATTATATTAATTAATATTAATTAATGGTAATATGAACCTTACCATTCATCATATGAGCTTTCCTAACATGAGTTAAAAGCATTATTAGCATAGAATTCCCTTTCCTAGGCACCTCATGTACCTAAAATAAATTGATTTGGAATTTTTAAAAATATCTCCTCCTAGCCCAATGATTTTATTTATTATCAGAAAAACATTATTCATAGTTATACTTCAGGTGACAATAACCTTAACTAGTAATTAAAAATTTTTGACAGATGACTTTAAGACCTGCATTAGTATTCATCAATAAGTAGATAATATTTTATAAAGTAATAATAATAAATCCATGCTCTCATATATTGATAATATTATAAAACTTTAAAAATGATATTTTACTCTACAGGTTATATTATCACAGAAATACCATCACTTTCACAGGATGCCATGACTACTTTGGAGCAAATAGAATTAATTAAAAATTTAAACTTGAAACCTGATGTTATAATCAATATTAAGGTAAGAATATTCATTGTTTTTCTAGTATGGTTAGCTATTGTTTTTGATAGTAGTTAAATTCAAGGAATGTTTTCAAAAATTTTAAGTAGTTAGGGAAATAACGTATGCATCAATCATAAGGAACTGAATTATACTTTCTCATACCTCTGTGCCTTTGCACCTGCAGCCCCATCCACAGGAAATTCCTCCTTGCCTCTTCACCAGGCGTAATAATGGTCATCTTTTGACAGTCACTTCAGGCATCATCTGTTCCAAACTTTCCCTGACAACCACCCGCTTCACACCAACACACATATTAATACTCTCTCTCTCTCTCTCCCCTTATCCCCTACACCTTATTTACCACAGGGAAGTTAAGGACTTCTCTGATGACCACTCATTATGTTTCTCTCTTCTATCATATTACCCCACTATATTGTCATTGTCCATTTTCCTTCTAGACTCTGCCTTACTCAAAGGCAGAAACCATGTCTTACTCATATAAACATCAACTAGCACAGTATATGGCACCTAGTAGACACCTAACAAGTTTGCCAGTTAAATAAAATGAAAGAACAAACAAATGATTTGGACGTATGAATGTTAAAGAACACCACTAGATTGGTTAAGGATCAAGTCTGGGTCCTGTTCCCAATTCTCTCCTTCATCAACAGTTAGAATTTGGTGAATCACATTTAGGAGCCTCCATTACCTCTCTACAAAGATGACAATAGCTGCCTCATGGGATTGTGGTAAGAATTCAGAGGACTACTTGTTTATATGAAAATGAATGATAAGCTTTTATATTCATACCCTGTCTGGTTCCCCAAGTGGTTTAACAGCTCAAAATAAATTAGATGGTTCTCAGCTCAGCTGTTGGGACCCAGTGGTGTGTTTGGGTCAGCTGTGAGAGAGAGGCGGGTGTTGTAGTGCTGAGTCTGGTGTGATCTGCAGCCCCAGCCACAGATCATGTCAGAGGCCAATCAAAATCCCTACACGACCTTGAGAATGTCACACATGTGACCATGTGTATAAGGGAGAGCAGAAAAGATCTCAAACAATTAACCGAAACCAAATATAAGGTCTAAACCACAGAAAATATAGATTATATAGGAAATTAAGACCTGGTGGAACGAGAGTACACAGATATACAGGCCATAGGTCCAAAATGCTTACAAAATTTGGATCATAAATTTGGATCTAAGTTTGATGAGCCAAAGTAGAAGGGGACATGTGACCAGTTATATAAAATTTGTATTGTCCATGAAAAGACAAGCTATTCCTTAAGGAAAAACAACAACAACAACAACAACTCCCGTTAAAAATAAGAGAAATATCTTATATGGGTCTTAATATAAAAGATTGTTACTGTAGAGAATGAAGTCCTTAGCCCCATTTATATTATGTGATAGTGAGTGTCCATGGCAGTTTCTACAGGGTAGCCAGAGTGTAATCAGAGGGTCTACTGTGAGAGAGAACTCAGTACAACACACACTGCTCTGATGGTTTGGCCTTATTTGGGGAGACAGCTGGAATTTCTAGAGCAGAAGTTCTTAGCATGGGATCCATGAATCCATAAGCATCCATGAACCTCCTGAAATTGCAAAATGTTATGTGTATGCATTTTTCTGAAGCAAAAGCCTGTGGCTTTCATTATATTCTAAAGGGGTCTGTACCAAAAAAAAAAAAAAAGTGGTCAAGGGCCAGTGATCTACTACAACAGTAGTTCTCAGAGTACAGTCCCAGAGCCAGCTGCATCAGCAGCACTCAGAGCTTGTTAGAAATGCAAATTCTCAGGCCCCATCCCAGAACTATGAGTCAGAAACTGTGCGGGCGGGCGGCGTCCAGCTATCTGTGTTGAAAGGCCCTCCGGGTGACTCATGCCCAGTGAAGTTTGAGGACCACTGCTCTGAGGCACGTCCTTCATGCCACCCTCTTATTAATCACTTCCTACAAGTGAAAACAGGAGACAGCTGAAGGCGATCGTCTTTGTCAAGGACTTGCAATGTGGGTATTCTGGGTTGCTGAATAAGGGCAAATACACGTTTTAAAAATTACCTGAATGGGTTGAAATCTTTCTTGCAAAAAACTAGGAAAGCTAAATAAAAGTCTTGCCTCAATAAATACCCATCCTGTCCCCAAGTAGAGGTGGCCTGAAGAAATCAGAAAACGAGCAAGGAAGGTTCTAAAGTTTCTTGCTTCCTTTCTTTCTCAAAGTGTGGTACATGAACTGTTGGCTTCAGAATTACCAAATGGCTTGTTAAAATGTCTAAGCCTCACTGTAGACTTAATAAATCACAAGGGGGAGCAGAAATCTCTATTTGCGGTTCACTCTATACGATTACACACTAATGTT
The DNA here is from genome assembly GCF_057802395.1 of Ceratotherium simum simum. Lineage (NCBI taxonomy): Eukaryota > Metazoa > Chordata > Mammalia > Perissodactyla > Rhinocerotidae > Ceratotherium > Ceratotherium simum. The sequence continues at coordinate 32,030,085 of NC_141918.1, read as the reverse complement.
TGAGAACCGCTACTATAGAATAGCATCCAGAGTGTTTTTTCTTTGTGCTGAGGAAGATTCGCCCTGAGCTAGCATCTGTGCCAATCTTCCTCCACTTTATAAGTGGGTCCCTGCCACAGTGTGGCCAACAAGTGGTATAGATCTGCACCAGGGATCCGAACCCATGAATCCGGGCCACCAAAGCAGAACACACCAAACCCAACCACTATGCCAGGAGGCCAGCCCCCAGAGTTTTTTATCCTAAAAAATACTCAGGGCAGGGCCAGGCTCATGGCTTAGCAGTTAAGTGCGCGCTCTCTGCTGCTGGCGGCCCGGGTTCAGATCCCAGGTGCGCACCGACGCACCGCTTCTCTGGCCATGCTGAGGCCGCGTCCCACATGCAGCAACTAGAAGGATGTGCAGCTATGACATACAACTATCTACTGGGGCTTTGGGGGGGGAGAAATAAATAAATCTTTAAAAAATATTCAGGGCAGAATTTACAGCCCCAAACCCTAGTTATCATTAAGAATGTGCCACAGAGCATGGGCTATGGGTCAGAAGGTCTGATTCCAAGTCAGAGATCCCCCCCAGGACATTGTGATCTGAGACCAGATTCTTAAACTGCCAGAATCTTAATCTTCTCTAATCTGCAAAATGGCTTTAATCATAATATTGGATTGTTTCTCTTACAGGATTAGTTTAAGAATTGAGTAAAATATTACACATGTGAAAGTACTTTGAAGCAAGAAAATTACTCATGGACTTGGTTTTGGCTTTCTTTTTCTATCCATACTCGGTTTTCTGATTTATAAAATGAAAAGTTTAGAAGAGATGACAGTTCAGGTCCCATTCATGACTGCCATTTTATGAAATATTTCACCCATAAGGTTGTAAATGATAGTGAATATTGTAAATACACGATGTATTTTTTTGTTGGAAATATGTGACTATTCCCCCATTTTCCTCCATTCTCAACCTTTTCAAACTAATCTGGCAGGATCCTCCTGTATATCTTTGCAGACTAAACTGATTTTCTATTCTATTTCTCTAACTCTTTCTACATTCTTCGAGCCCTCTTTTTTGTCTTAAAACTTCTGATACGTTCTCACACATATGAATTTCAGATAAAGAAAAGTGTTGGCATAGCATAAAAGTTGTGTCTTATGCCTCTGTTGGCCACTGGTGGAACCCGATAACAAAATGCCACTTACAACATTGCATTCGCTCAGTGCTGTAGGGGCTTTTTCGGTGTATGTAATACCTAACATATGAATGGGAAGTAAAAGCATTTTCAAACTGTTTTAAGTGATTATGAATGTTGTTCCCTAGTGCCCCGACTATGATTTATGCCAAAGAATTTCTGGACAAAGGCAGCACAGTAGCACAGGGTACTTATACACAAAAGATCAATGGGATCCTGAAATCATTGAGAGTCGTAGGAGAAAGAAGAAAGAAGCCCAAAAAGAAGTCAAAGGAGAAGAGGAAGGGGAAGAGGAAGAAGAGCAAGAAGAGGAAGAGGTAAGATCCCAGTACCGTATATCACACTTTTAAAATTTGCTATAGTTAAATTAAACGGTAGCATAGATAATAGAAAATAGCAGATACTAGAGAAAATTACATTTTCTTGACATTTTTTTTCATCTGGAGGAAATACCAAAGATCTTTCATATTTTTGAGAACTGTTAGATCATAATCTAGAGGTCATCTAGTTTAACCTTCTTATCAGTATGGAAGTCTCTCCATAGCCTGACAGCTAGTCTTCATTTCATAGCAACGGAGAGTTATTGGTCACCTACTAGGTGTCAAGCACTATGCATGCTAGAATGAGGAGTTAGAGCCATAAAACACAGTGTAACATGGGGTACAAGGTAGCCCAGGCATAATCCAATTTACGAAGTTAACATAACCCCGATTCCAAGCTCTGACAAAGAGAGCATGTGAAAAGAAATCGATAGCCCAATCTCACATATGCATATTGTTACAACAATCCCAAAGTCAATACTAGTAATCGCAATGCCATAGGACATTGGAATAATCTTCTACCATGACTTAATGAGGAAAATTTGATATTAAGAAATCTATTAATAGGTAGTGGGCGGAATTTGGCCCCCTGGGGCAGGGCAGGCCATAGCTTGTCAATTCCTGCTCTACTGAAATAGACCTGTGATTTCTATTAGAAATTAATTTATTTATAATTTTATATAATTTTAAATAATTTCTATAATTTATAATTTATTATAAATAAATACTATTTCTGTTAGGGCCTAGACTCTGTGAAGTCAGATGTTAATTTATAGAGGGATACGTTGCAAATCATTTGTCCAGTAGAAAAGATAAACCCCAAAGGTTACAGTTTTATTGCCCTGTAGGAGATTAAGCAGCCTTGTATCTAACTTTGCCATCTAATTTCAGTGATTATGTGTACTTCGCTTTGTCATTCTGCTGGTTCCCTCACAATGGGTTCCATGAATCTTTGACATTTGTTCTTTCATTTAAGAGTAGATCTTAAAATTTATCATTACAAGAAAAAAATTTGTGTAACTATGTATGATGATGGATGTTAACTAGACTTACTGTGATTATTTTGCATATATACAAATATCAAATCATTATGTTGTACACCTGAAACTAATATAATGTTATGTGTCAATTATATTTCAATAAAAAAACTTGTTAATATAAGAAAGCCCTTTTAAAGACATAAAATAATCTTCCCTCTGCAAAAGGGCATTAGATAATAGCCAGCATCTATTCCAGATTTTTTTTAAAAAAGGAAAACTTCATAGAAAATAGGAATAAAAGTGTGTCATTTTAGCATGAATAAAGCATACCATCTTAATCAAATGGTATTTGATTAGAGGTATTTGATTAGAGGAGTCACAACTCAGTTACAGGAACCCATAGTTATGTCAATTTGTGATGTCAGCCAGGTATAATAGGGAGGAGAGAGGACTAGGGTAGGCTAGGACTGCACTGTCCAATATGGTAGCCACTAGCCCCATGTTGCTATTTAAATTTAAATTAATTAAAATTATATAAAATTTAAAATTCAGTTCCTCGCAGCACTAGCCACATTTCAAGTGCTCAGTGACCAAATACAGCTGTGTCTTCCTAGTTGAACAGCATAGATACAGAACATTTCCCTACTGCAGAGTTCCGCTGGACAGCCGGAGAGTGCATGCCCCTCCTCAGAGGACAGCTGCCTCTCAGCTCCAGCCCAGACAACTATTGCCATGTGGGAATGCTAGCCTATTCTTACCAAGTAGTCTGGTTTTTCCAGAGAAGCCAAAATCAGCATTTTAATATAAAAGTAGTTGGCAACAATCCAAAAATTTTAAAACACAGTGTAGGCACGTGCTTTAGGAAATAATCAAATTATGTCTTCAGATTAGATTCAGCCCCAGGGGCCCAGTTTGCTGTGATCTCTGCCTAGTGGCACAGCCACATTCAGAAGTCAGACAAGGAAGCCTGCCACCCACTTGGGTTGATGGCCAGTAACCCTCTGAAAGTGTTCACCCTTATATACACACGAATGTAAACCATCTCCCTGAACTGCTGTAATAACTTTGTTCATGTTCTCTTGGCTTCCACTTTCCTTGACCCCCATTCCATTCCATTCCATTCTTTACAGCAGCCAGAGCCATTTTTTAAGAAATGTGACCCTCACTGACTTTCTATTACCTATAGGTGAAAATCCAAACACCCTCATGTGGTTTTCAGGGCCGTGGGCCCAGCTGCTCTGATCTCATCCCCAGCCCTGTCTCCCTCCTGCTCACCATATTCCAGCCATGTTGGCCTTCCAGCTGGTCTTCAGCTGTGCTGACCTCAGTGTCGCCTCAAACCTTTGCACTTACTGTTTCCCCTTCCCTCTGCCTACCACACTGTTCTCCATCTTCTTCATGCTCCTGCTCTTCACCCAGGTCTCACCCCGGGATTACATCACTAGAGACCACCCAGCAAGCCACTCTCTAACCGAGAAATACACTCCCACCATATGTGATTTTAAATGTGCTAGTAGCACTTTTTTTAAAAGTAAAAAGAAACAGGCAAAAGTAATTTTAATAATATATTTTATTTAAGCCAATATATCCAAAATATTATTTCAACATGTAATCAACATTCTAAAAACTCTAAAAATGTTGTGTTCTTTTCTCATGCTAGGTGTTTGAAATCTAGCATGTATTTTACACTACAGCACATTCCAGTCTGCACTGGCCACATTTCCAGCGCTCAATGTGTACGTGTGGCTGGTAGCTACCATGCTGGACAGCACAGGGCTAACCCCTTGCCCTGCTTCGTTTTCTTCATAGCTCTTATCACTTTCGAAATTGTGTTATTTGTTTACTTGCTGATTATCTGTCTACCCACTGAATCTAAGCCCCAGGCAGCAGGAACTATATCCCCCAAGCCTGTAACAGTGCTCGGCATACAGTAGGTGCTTAATAAGAAGTTGGGTAGTGACTGAATTCGTGAGCATGCTAACAAAGCCCTCTGCGAGAGAGAGAAGAATGATAGTGTCTTTTGGAAAAGACAGTGTGTATTAAGCCACCTTGAAATGTATAATTTTTGGTCCACGAATTTTACTTTTAGGAACTATTTTAATTGAAAGTATTAACAATATAAAGATTTACTTACAAAGCTATTCAGTGAAACATCATTTATAATTGTGAAAAATTTGAAACATTTTTGTCCAACTATAGAATAATGATTAAATAATCATATATTTAAGGATATTAATTTATTTGACCATTAAAATCGTATATAAACATTTCAAATAGGTTATAAAATGGCTTATATAATAGATAATGTGATTTAAATTGTATAAAATATGGATGTGTATGTATTGATAAAAACTAGAATTAATAATTAGATAATAAATATGATAATAATAATAGAATAATAAATATGATATTGAACCCTTACCAGGCCTTGGTAAGTGTTCAACATACTATTTTTACACATACTATTCCCTCTGCCCGAAATGGTCTTTCTCCATTAATCTGTGTGGCTCTCTCCCTCATTTCCTTCTGAGTTCTACTCAAATGTCACTTCTTCAGAGAACCCTTTCATGACCACCTGATATAAAATAGCACCGTCTCCCATCACTCTCCATCTCCTCTACCCTGCATTATTTTTTTTCCTAGTATTTACCACCACTCAACACACTGTATATTTGTCTACTTGTTTACGCTTTGTCTTCTCCAACTGGAATGTGTACTCCGAGCCCCAAGGTCTTGGTTTTATTCACTGTCATATCTCAAGCTCCTAGAACACTGCCGGGCACATAGTAGGCACTCCATCAATCTTTACTGAAGGAAGGAGTGAATGAATGACCTACAAGATCAGGTATTCAGAGAAAATCTAATTTCTTTGTTTTGTCTCTAAAAATCTGATGTTCTTCTCCTACTCTTCCCTACTTATTGAGTGGCAAGAAGAAATTAAGTATCCAAGTCAATTTCAAGCTTTATTGCATCTGAAAAAGGCCCCTTAGGGTGTTCAGTCTCTCTTAAATAAAAATCCTCAGTCTCTAATTTTCCCTTCTTTCTGCTTCTCACCCCAAAATGGCATCTAGGTGTAACAAGGGAGGGATATGGCTTATAAATTAAGTAATCATTCACAGAGATATTTGCAATCTCTTCCCTTCCGTTTAGGCATTTATTGCTGAGATGCAGACGGTGGCTGAGGTTCTTCAACATCTAGTTCAGAGGCCTGAGGATTATTTGGAAAATGTTGAGCACGTTGTTAAAATTTATAAGGAAATAATTCTTCCTTCTTTAGAAGTAAGAACAAGATCTATTGCTTAAAGTGGGGATATGGGCGTCTGTGTTGTATCACTGGTTAAACAGCTTTCCCCTCTCTTCGTCTCTGTGTATCAGCTGCCTGATCCCCTCCTCTTGAGCTTGGGAGAAGGATGCCAGCATAAGGCTTGCATCCCAAAGGCTGTTTCACAGGACAATATTATTTTACTCTTGCAAAGAAGCAATGTGGCTGAAAAGTGATAAATGATCTGCATTTTTCAAAAATCACTGGAGGAATTTATTTACAGGTGGAAACTGGAAAACTCATGTTAAGAGACTGTTTTGTAAAAGCATTTTCAATCCGTAATTTATGGGTTTATCAAAACAAATGTACACTTAGTGTGCATCTTTTATTCTAGAAGGAATTATTGTTAATTTAGTTAAATTGCAATCTAAAGAAGAGTTATCCCCAGATTGGTTTCTGTGGTTATCCCATTCAAAGTTAATTATACGTAAACACAATAAGGCTATTATATATTATAATAGAAAAGTTTTAATTAAAATAATTAGCATTTTAAAAGTATGATTACTAAAATTAGAATTATGTGAAGAGCATATTTTATATGGACAAAAATGCCAGGCAAACTGCCAAATTTGTGTTGGAGATTTATTCAACAAACATTTATTGAACTTGGGTACTTGGCCAGACACCATGCTAAGCAATAGAACTTCAAAGATAAAATAACACAACACTCCTCAAGTTTCCTCTTCCCATCTGATAGAGAAACTAAAAGAATTTGTTTAATGCTGTTTACATATTTTTAAAGACATGTGAGTGGATCATTTTCATTCTCATCATTCACCCCCCCAAAATGAGAACCAAATTTCATTGTTTTCTTATTTATGACTTTTATTCCTCCTCTCTTCCTCTTCTATCCCTGGCCATTAAACATAGCTTCTTAAGAATGATTTACGTGTCTATCTGTAAACTTCTTTCTTCCTTCAACAAAAATATTCTGCATGCTCTTTTAAGTGGCTGGCACTGGATATGAAACAAAGCGTAACTGAAATCAGATTCAGAAAATTAGAAAATTAAATTCATGGGAGAGGAAAAAAACAGAGATAGTCTCTTCAAGGATAGGGAGACGTCCTGGTGGTGCTGGGATGTAGGTCGTACGTCCCAGCATCGCCAATGCACAGTGCAGTGCGCAAAGTCTGGCAGGTGGCAAAGTCTTAACAGATGTTCTGCTGAACAAGTGATGAGATCACAAAGGAAAAAGAATGATGGCTTCAATTTCGTCACATATAAAACTTCTGGAAACAAAATTAAAAAAAAAACTCACTCAAATTAAAAGACAACAAACTGGAAAAATATCCTCATCAAGTCTGATAAAACATTTAAAGCTTTGATACATTAAAAGGTCATAGAAATGATTTTTTTAAAATCTGTAAGTTCTTACCCTCCTGAGACAAATGGGCAACAAATATGAGCAGACAATTCATAAAAATGAAAGACAAAAGAGTAACAAGCCTGTAGAAAAAATGTTCAGCCTCACTGATCATAAAGAAATGCTCATCTAAATAATGAAATATTTCCATGATCAAATTTTAAAAGATGAACAAGGAATAAGAATTCCTAATGCTAGCAAGTATACGGTAAAGCAAACACTCTCACATCCTGCTGAAAGGAAAATAAATTAGTGTGGCCGTTTTTGAATAGCTTGTCCGCAAAAAGTCCAGAAGTGGGAAACTTCTAGGCCTTGCAGCAAAGCACAGGTAAGAATTGATTGCCCTGGTGCGCACAAAACAAGAATTTCAAAGCCAAGAACCTAGACTTTAGGCCTAGGTGACACTTGCTGAATAGTAGAACAATTGCCTTGTATGGTAATTCTGGGGTACTGGCATGTGTAATGGGAGGTGGCGGAGAGCCATAAAAGGTAGGAGCCTGCAATTCTAGTCTCCTCTGACCTGGGTGAGATGTCAATTCACTTGGGATGCCAAGATATCACTAAAATTCAGTGTGCCTCCAAGAGACATGAGGAAAGCAAGTGGGAACAAACTAACCTGCATCATTTTTGGTTTATATCCTGCTTCAGCAGTAATCCAAGGCCAAGTCCTCATTCTTGTCTGTCTTTGAATTCCAGCTTGACTTCTGATCTGACCTGGTGCATGTATCTTTAGCCGTAGGAGTGTTCATACTCTTTGACTTTGTAAGTCTACTCTTAAGAATCTAGCTTAAGGAAAGCATTATTTACTTCCTTGTTTAGAACATGGTAATTTATGGTTAAATAAATAATGCTGGCATAATGTGCTGTCTTTCTAGAAGAAAAGAAACACTTAGAACCCAACCTTGCACAATATTGTGAAAGACAAAATGCACTGGACAATTAGGGAGATGATTTTGCCGTAGGGAGAATGTTCACTAATGAGACCTTCTCACAGAAAAGGAAGAGAGCCTGGGGTTTTGTGGAGGCAGGTAAACAAGGGAGCCATCCCGAGTCTTAAGGGAATCCTGAAGAAGGGTGGAGACGGAACTTATCACAGTCCTTGAGGAAGGGTGGAGTTGGGTCTTATCTCTTGACAATCCCTGCTTTCTGGAAACACAGAGCTCAGATAGAGTACAACATTGCCAATGTACAAAAGTAAAATCTGGTGGATTTTGGATTTTAGTATTAAAAACAAAAAACGATCATAGAAGAAAATTTAGAAGAATATTAATATAATCTTGAGATAGAGAAAATCTAATTTAAGCAAGAAAGGAAATTCAGAAACAATGAAAACAGATATATTTCATTATAAAAATGTTTTATATTGCAGAAGATACCATAAACAAAGTCAAAAGATAAATCATAGCAAGGTAAAATATTTGCAATCCGTGTGACAGATAAGGGTTCAAGACTTTCCATGAATGTTAGGGAAAAGAAACAATCTAATAGAAAAATTCACAGAGGTTATGGCTATCTGGATGCTAAACCTCACCCATAGCTGGAGAAATAAAACATAAAACAAACCAATCTCATTTTTCACCTATCAGTTTGGCAGAAATTATTTTATGAATATGTGCAGAGAGACAGATGTCCCAGAACATTTTCTACTGGGAAGGACTCTTAAGACTTCAGTGTAGAGAAAAACTGAAAATAACAGAAAGAGAATAAAATTCATGGTAAGAAGGCTAGTTTAGGCTTTTGCAAAAGGTCCCTTGAGCACTGAAAATAACATACATTATATCATGTATAAAGCAAACAATTTACCTTTAAAGATTTCTTCATAGTATATTAAGATTCTGGACTTGTATTCACTTTTGCCAATGGTCTTGGATTCTAAGGTTTCTTTTCTATTATGTACAGGAAGTAATGGCTGAACACGATTCCGAGTATCTCATTGAGCTAGATGGAAATAAGCCCCCAGAGGAGCTCTTCATGGTAAGTGCAATGCTCAGTAAGAATATCCCACAGTCTGGAAAATCAAAAAATTATTGACTACATTGTACTTATTTTTAAAAATATCAGAAATATATTTACCTTTTTAACACCATTTATTTTTGAAAAATTCATTTTGACATAAAAATTTGATGTTGTATTTATTCATCTGTCCATATTTAAATCAAAACTACATTTGAATTAAAAAATCTCTGTATGACAAAAAATGCCTCAAAGAAAAGTAAAAGCAGATAACAGCCAATAAGCACTTGAAAAGATGCTTTACATGAGTCATTAGGGAAATGCAAACCAAAACCGTAGTGCACTACTACTTCACACCCACTAAGATGGCTAAAATTTAAAGGAAAAAAAAGACAATAACAAGTGTTGACGAGGATGTGGAAAAATGAGACTCCCCATATGTTGCCAGTGGGATTGTAAAATGGTGTGGCCACTTTGGAAAACAGTTTGGTAGTTCCTCAGTAGGTTAAACGTGGAGTTACCACAGTACTTAGCAATTGAACTCCGAGGTATATACCCAAAAGAATTGAAAACAGGTGTTCAAATGAAAATTTGTACATAAATGTTCATAGCAGCACTATTCACAATAGCCAAAAAGTCCAAAACAAGCCAAGTGTCCATAGACTGAAGAATGGATAAATAAAATGTGGTATATTCATACAATGGAATATTATTCAGCAATAAAACAGAATGAAGTATTGATACATGTTGTAACATGGATGAATCTTGAACACATACTAAGTGAAAGAAAAGTTACAAAAGATCACATATCAAATGATTCCATTTATATGAAATATCCAAAATAGGCAAATCTATAAAGACAGAAACTAGATTAGTGATTGCTTGGGGCAGGGGGCGGGGGGATACCACTATGGGAGCTCTTGGGATAAATGTGGAGTGGCTGCTAATGGATCAAGGGTTTCTTTTGGGGATGATGAAAATGTTCTAAGACCAATTGTGGTGATGGTTGCACACCTCTGAATATACTAAAAACAATTGAATTGTACACTCTAAGTGGGTGAATTATATCTCAATAAAGCTGTTTCTTTAAAAAAGATGTATGTGTATTTGAAAATACAATATTATTTTCACTATTAAAAAAACAGAGGGCCGGCCCGGTGGCGCAAGCGGTTGGGTGCGCGTGCTCCGCTGTGGCGGCCCGGGGTTCGCTGGTTCGGATACCGGGCGCGCACCGACGCACTGCTTTGGCAAGCCATGCTGTGGCGGCGTCCCATATAAAGTGGAGGAGGATGGGCACAGATGTTAGCCCAGGGCCGTCTTCCTCGGCAAAAAAAGAGGAGGATTGGCGGATGTTAGCACAGGGCTGATCTCCTCACAAAAAAAAAAAAAAAAAAAACAGAGACAATGAGAGGAAATACTTTCCATACTTATTATAAACAACTGTTTAATATCTTTTATTATTTAAATATAAAAAAACTTCTGATATTTCAATAGAAAAAAGGCAAATGCCTCAATAGAAAAAACAGATAAAGGGCATGAACAGGTAATTTAGAAAGAAATGTCCAATAAATATTTTTTAAAAAACGTCTATAACCAAATTATTAGTCAAAGAAATGCAAACTTAAAGAATGAAGCGGCATTTTGGGACAGATTTAACAAATTCCTCCAATACTCAGGATTGTGGGGAGAGTTTGGGGAATGGGTACTCTCATATCCTTTCGGTAGGAGTAGACAGTGGCACAATCTTCCTGGAAAATAATAGGGCATATATGTATCCAAAAGATCTTTTTAACTGTCTATAGTCTGTCCAAAGAGCCTCAACTTCTAGTAATTTATTCTGAGGAAATAAATGGATATATAGAAAAGATTTTCATTCAAGATGTTTATAATCAGAAAAAAGCAAAAAATATTTTGGAAAGGGGATTTTTTTAAATGTGTGAATTTTTAAAATCAATGTATGATTTTCGGCTAAAACACACTAGTAATTCTTCTGTTTATGTTAACAACACTAAATGCGTCATTTAAATATATTTCATGTGTTAACTTCCCACTGAGAATGGAAGGAAGAGAAGATATGGGTTTTTTTTTTCCCTAAATGAAAATATCTTCATTTTTTTTATTGAGGTAAATTGACATACAACATTATATTAGTTTCAGGTGTACAACATAATGATTTGATATTTGTATATATTGTATAATGATCACTACAAGAAGTCTAGTTAACTTCTGTCACCATATATAGTTACAGAATTTTTTTTCTTGTGATGAAAACTTTTAAGATTTACTCTCTTAGCACCTTTGAAATATACAATACAGTATTATTCACTATAGTCGCCATGCTGTACATTACATCCCCATGACATTTATTTTATAACCGAAAGTTTGTACCTTTTGACTACCTTCACCCATTTCACCCAGCCCCCACCCCCTGCCTCTGGCAACCACCAATCTGTTCTCTATATCTATAAGCTTGGTTGTATTTTTGTTTTGAAAATATCTTCATTCTGATTTTAAAAGTTATACATACTCATTGTTTTAAAATAATCAGAAAACACAAAATACAAAAATAGTACAAAATAATTTGTATTATACAAGTTATAAAACACAAAAATATTCAGTACAATAATACAAAATAATACAAAAATACATTATCTAGACACCTAATAGGTGTCTGGCGTTATGGTAAGCTCTAGGGATACAGAGGGTGAGGAGGCAGATGAGTCCATGAGTCCTTCCTCTCGTGTGATATTGGGGAAAATAAATATTTAAAGGGAAGTTTGTGTTATAGTCAGGAAAGTACAAGGTACTACAGGGGCTCATGGCAGAAGGTAGAACCTAGTCTGGTGAGGAGGGCCATCTGTTTGAAATTATTTTTAAAGTGAAACTCTAAGGATGCGTAAGAATTAGACCTCGAAGGCTGGGAGAGGAGAGGGAGGTGGACAGTGTTCCGTGCCGAGGGAAGAGTCTGGGTGAAGCCCCAGAGGCAAGAAAGAGCAGAGTGGGTTCTGGGAACTGAACGCAGGACTGGAACATAAAGGGCTTTTTTAGGAGTATGGAGTAGGGGGGCATGGAACAGTGCCTGGACTTTAGGAATAAGCCGGGGTTTCATCGAGAAAGACCTTGTAAGCCATGTTAAACAGTTTATACCTCATGATAAGGGAGTGGGCAGCCAGTAAAAGTTTTAAGCAAGAGAGTGAAAATGATCCTATTTCTGTTTAAGAAAGATCACTCAGACTGCAGTGCAAAGAAAAAACCAGAGAAGAATCAAGTTGGTGGTAGGAAAACTAGTTCTGACTTTTGCAGTAGATCAGGTCAGATATGGTGGCCTAACCTAGGATAGTAACTGTGGGAATGGACAGACGAAGACAGACCTGAGAGATATTTAAGAAGTCTACATGACAGGACTTGGGGAGTGACTTATGTAAGAGTTAAGGGAGAGAGAAAAGTCGGAGACAAAACGCTGATTTCTGGTTTGATGTAGTTGGTGGCAGCATAGAATAACGCTGGTGGTAAAGCCAAATTAGGGAGAATCTTCTCACTCGGAGTATGCTCTTGCCAAGATCATCAGTGATCTCCTCCCGACCAAAGCCAGTGGTCATTTTGCAGTCTTCATCTAATTCACCTAGAAGCAACATTTGACCCAGCTCATCACTTCTTTCTTGCTACTCCTTTCTTCCCTTGGCTTCTGGGACCCCACACTACTATATTCCATTCTACCTCACTGGACCGTCTGTATCTTTTTTTTTTTTTTTTTTTGGTCAGGGAGATTCGCCTTGAGCTAGCATCCATTGGCAATCTTCGTCTTTTTTTTTTTTTTTTTTTGCTTGAGGAAGATTGGCCCTGGGCTAACATCTGTGCCGATCTCCCTCTATTTTGTATGTGGGATGCCTCCACAGCATGACTGATGAGCAGAGTATGCCTGCGCCCAGGATCCGAACCCACAAACCTGGGCCGCCGAAGCAGAGTGTGCAGAACTTTAACCACTCGGCCACAGGGCCAGCCCCCTGGACACTCTGCATCTTCAATCTCCAGAGTTGGAGGATCCCAGAGCTCACTCCTTGTGTGCTCTTCTCTGTCTGCCTTCACTCCTTAGGAGACTTCATCCAGTCCAATGGCTTTAAATACCTTCTAAAAGCTGGCAACACTTAAATTCATATTACTATCCCAGACCTTTCCCCTGAATTCCAACTTGTATAATCAACTGCTACTCAGTATATCCAATTGGATCTCTAATAATCATCTCAGATTTAAATGTGCAAGATAAAACTCCTGATCCACCATCACCATCACCCCACCCCAAATCCACTCCTCCCACAGTTTTCTCCTCTCAGTAAATGTCAAATCCAACCTTCAACCTGCCCTTTTCTTTTTCTCACATCCCACATCCAATCCATCAGCATACACAGCAGGCTTCTCCTTCAAAATATATCCAGAATTTGACCACTTTTTACAACATGGTACTTTCCTCCAGGTAGAGGGCAGAAGCTCCAATAAGCCTGATTGAAACTTGCCAAGACTGTTAAGGCCTCAGTTGCCGTTGACACCCTATCACTTCTGCCCACATTCCATTGGCCAAAACAAGTTACATGAAGAAGCACCATGTCAATGGGATAGGGAAGTGTACTCCACCCAACATGAACTAGGGAATTAACAAGGGAAGGGAGGGAAGGATGAATTGTGAACGTATAATACAATTTACCACAGATAGTCGTACACCACCAGAACTTTATCTCACCATCTCTCATGTCAGATTCTGTGTTTCATATTCTTCCATATAGAGTCTGTATTAGTTTCTTACTGCTGCCATAACAAAGTACCACAAATTACGTGGTTTAAAATGACAGAAATTTATTCTGTTATAGTTCTAGCGACTAGGAGTCCAAAATCAAGGTCGTGGCAGGGCCATGCTTCCTCCAAATCCTCTAGAGGAGGATCCATCCTTGCCTTTTCCAGCTTTTGGTAGCCCTAGGCATCCTTTGGCTTGTAGCAGCATAATTCCAATATCTGCCTCCGTCTTCACATGGCTGTCTTCCCTCTGCCTGGAGAGGTCCCATAGAGCTAGACTTCTAAGGACAGGAATATTTGGGGACCAGAGGGCAGACTGTTATGAGTTGAATTCTGTCCTCCCAAAAAATATGTTGAGGTCCTAACCTCCAATACCTATGAATGTGACCTTACTTGGAAACAGGATCTTTTCAGGTATAATCAAGTTAAGATGAGGTCATACTGAATTAAGGTGGGCTATATCCAGTATGGCTGGTATCCTTATGAGATACAGGGGGAAGATACAGGGAGAAGATGGCTATGTGACAACAAAGGCAGAGACTGGAGTGAGGCATCTACAAGCCAAGGAACACCAAAGATTGGCAGCAAACCACCAGAAGCTAGGAAGAGGCAAGGAAGTATTCTACTCATGAGCTCATCACTTTTTCAGAATATTTGAGATATTTAAATGCCGATGTATTTAAAGATTTGTTCTTTAAATTTAGGAAGTTATGGATCGACTTAAATATCTGAACCTAAAAAGAGCAGCTGTTTTAACTAAACTTCAGAGTGCAGAGGAAGAAAATAACGATGCAATGGAAAATGTAAGTTATTTTTAACTGTTTGAAAGTATACCTTTCATCTTATGTTGTGAGCTTAATCTGTATCCTTTCAAGGTTTAAAAGGAGTTTCAGGATACCTTTTATAAAGATGGATTTGATTTCTGGGAAGAAGCTGTAATATTAGCACAATATTCTTGTACATACTAAACACAATGAATGTTCAGAAACAAAGAAAGACAATAAAATCAGAACAATCAACCACAGGAATAATGAGAAAGAAGGAAACGCAAGTTCAGCTGAAAAATTTTGCAGCCCCAAAGAAAGCAAAGCCATAAAATTCCTCGACTCTATAAGCACTCATTCATCCCTTCAATCCTTCAACCAATTTTTTTGAATAACTACTATGTCCTGGCACTGATGTATTATGGATGTGATGGTGATCAAATTGTAATTTCTAATTGCTAAAAGGACCATGAAGAGCTTACTTGGAGGATTTGATCTACTCTGGGAAGTTTAGTTCTACCTGTATGAATAGAAATAAAAAAAAATACCAGAATCCTAAATAGATAGCATAATTCAAATAAAATAATCTTTGAAGAAAGAGGTCATTTTATCATCCTGTGCTGTGTAATGCCTCAATCTTGATGGGGGAGCATAGCTGCAATATGTGCTGGGACTCCAATGACAGGCACTGGTGTTGAAGAGGAAGAAAGGTGGGCCTGAGGAGCACAGAGGCTGTGCACTGAGCCTTCTTCTAGTCATCACTGAAGAGAAAATTTAAAGTATCCATAAAACCTGGAGGAATTTTCCAGCTAGGAAGTTCCTTAGAAATTATTGCATGCATAGGCATAGGCCTAAGGTCATAGGTCATAAGATATATGACCAAAGATGCCTGCCCTCCTTTTCATAAAAGGGCAGAAGTTGTGGCTGTGTACACTGGAGTCACTATTCATATCTCTTAAGCAGTGTTTCTCCCTGGCAGTCCAGACCACCTCCAAAAGAATCACCTGGGAAGCGCACTACAAATACAGATTCCGGAGGCTCATATCCTAGACTGATTGAACCATAATGTCTGGAGGTGGGACCTGGAAATGTATTTTTACATCTAGAAAGGATTCCTATACCCATTTAAGCCTGAGAACCCCTACTTTAAAGTTTGGGACACTGAAAGACTCTGGCTGATCAAGGTTGATTAATCTTGAAGTCCCTGTATATTTTAAAAGACTTTAGATGGATGCTCTTCAGCTAAAGGCAGGTGATTTTAAAAGAACCAATATAAAGGACTTGAATAGACATTTCTCCAAAGAAGATTTGTAAATGGCCAATAAATACATGAAAAGATACTCAACGTCACTAGTCATTAGGGAAATGCAAATCAAAACTACAACGAGATACTGCCATTAGGTGTGAATATATATATACATAGATCTCCAAAAAAAGGAAAATAACTAGTGTTGTCAAGGATGGGGAGAAATTGGAACCCTTGTGATGTAAAATGGTGTCGCCACTGTATAAAACAGTTTGGTAGTTCATCAAAGTGTTAAACACAGACTTACCATATGATCCAGCAATTTTGCTCCTAGGAATATACCCAACAGAATTGAAAGCAGGAACTCAAACAAGTATTTGTACACCAATGTTCATAGCAGCTTTATTCACAATAGCCAGCAGATGGAAACAACCCAAATGTCTATCCATGACATGAATGGATAAACAAAGTGTGGTATATACATACAATGGAATATTATTCAGCCTTAAAAAAAGAATGAAATTCTGATACATGCTAAAACATGGATGAATCTTGAAACTATTATGCTAAATGAAACAAACCAGACACAAAAGGACAGATACTGTGTGATTACACTTAAATGAAGTACCTAGAATAGGCAAATTCATAGAGACAGAAAGTAGAACAGAGATTACGAGGGGCTGAGGGGAAGCGGGGAATGGGGAATTGTCATTTAATAGGTGCAGAGTTTCTGTTTGGAATGAAATGAATGAGTGATCAAGTTCCAGAAATGGATAGTGGTGATGGTTGCACAACATTTTGAATGTACATAATACCACTGAATTATACACTTAAAGATAGTTAAATGATAAATTTTATGTTATGTATATTGTACCATAATCTGAAAACAAAAACCAAAAAACCTCCTTGCAGATTTTCCTATGCAACCAGGGATGAGAGAGGCACAAAGACCTTAATGTGAACTTGAACTCCCTGGTGAAGAGGGTGAGAGCTATTAACGTCTGATGAGCTGTTAGAGAGGTGGGGGATGTGTGGGTGGGGATGAGGGTGTGTGTGTGTGGTGGGAGAAAGGACATGTCAAGCTGGCACCCAGCACAAGAGACAGTAACAGCACTGATTTTCCAATCAGACAGATCTGAATTTGAACTCCAGGTCTACAGCCTACCAGATCACCTTTCACTTTATTCAACTATTAAAAAAGGGATAATAACCCTACTACATAGTGTTATTATAAGGACAAAATAAGATTATTGTTATAAAGTGCCTAAAACTAATGGTAATATTCCAAATATCTAACAGCTGTATTGCTGGGGCAGGGCTGGCTTCGAGGGCACAGCAGAGGTTCTTCAGCTCTACTCCCAGCTCTGTTGTGATAGGGTGAATGCCCCTGCACACCACCAGCTAATTTGCCAGGCCCAGTACAAAATGAAAACGCAGGGCCCTTGTTTTAAAGTTATCAAGAACTTCAAGACTGCAACAGCAGAGCATTAAACTGATGGTGGGGCCCTTCTAATCATGGGGTTCTGCATGACTGCACAGGTCGCTAGCCTGTGTAGCCAACTTTCTCGTGCCTCCCCCTTCCCTTGGCTGTGTCTGAGGTCCCTCTCACAAGCTCCTCTGGTTCAGTCTCTCCAGAAAGTAAGCCTCCAGTCTTCTGATGGAAGGAGAGGTCGGGGTGGGGGGACTGAGGGAAAGGGTGGATGGTTGACTGAGTGAAGTGGGGAGTGGCTCTGGCCTCTAGCACCAACCTCTAAAGATTTTCAAACAATCCTCCTGTCTTGTGCTCTCCATTCACCCCCTTCAGAGGTACCTGGTGTCAACAGGTCCTGAGCCTCACTAGGATTTTGCAGAGTGAATCAACTTGCTTCTTCTTGTCCCCACCCCAACCCACACCCACCCTTGCCACCATAGACACTGAGCCTTCACCTTTCTGTGATCTAAGTCAGTTACCACTCATCCATCTGCTTTCTAGCTTACAAAAATGTGTAGCCATGGCTGGTTTGCTGTCAGCTGCTCTGAACTCTTCTCCCATTCTCTGTGTCCTCTTGAGTTTATTCCTTTTCTCATTCCTCTGCTGTCATTTTCATGAGGTTTTAGGAAAGCAGCAAGCACAAATGCATGTGTACACCCTGCCTTGTTTAATCAGAGGTGGTCCAGATCATTTTTAAGACTGTAATATCAAACTCATTTGAAAACTCATCTTCTCATCACCCCTCAGCGCCTGCTAGACATGTGGCTCCAGAGGCTTGAAACTGAAAGAGGAACAAGGTCAAACACTTTTCCCAAGTTTGGGCAGGAAATAGACATGATAAGGAAAGAGTGACTGCCTCCTGACTTAACTGGGTACGTTTTGGTCCCTAGCTCAGTCTACGGACTCCGTGGAGAAGGGTTGTAGCCCAACATGCCTCGTGATGAGGTTCTCAGTCTCATGCAGCTCCCCTAAGCATTGACAGCTCCCTTAACACTTAGCTACTTCTTCCAGCCTTCAGTTGGGACATTCATGCAGCATCCCTGCAGCGTGTATGTCCGTTTCTTTACTCGCTGATGCTACAGCTGTCCGGGCAACACCAGAGCTCCCATTCTGGTCTGTGGAGGCACAGTCAACTCTGGAGCGAGTAGATACATGTGAGAGCCACATCTGAAGGTTGGAGGGAGCCAATCTGGACCCTTTCCTCCTGGCAGTTGCCCACCGTGCCATCTCTCTCCAGCTCTCTCGTCCCCTGCTAAGGTAGCACGAGGACAGTGAGAAATGGTTCTTTACTTCTCTGGAGTCACCAACAGAGGATTGCTGAGGGAGACTTTACATTTTAAGAAGAATGAGAGAGCTAAGTGAATGCAAAAGCAGTCTGTATATAAAATCTTACTATTTATAAATTTAGGTAAATTGACTAAGAATCTGGTACATTTTCAAAGCTTTTCAATAAAAAGTTTTTGGAATCTGTTTTCTGAAACAGATAATAGAAAACATTCTATCTACCTTATGCTCATTTTACTTTATAATAGAAAATGCTCAGTACAATTTAAACAAGGTCTTAGAAATGAAATCTATTTGTCTTATTAAATTTTGGACAAATACAGAATGGTTGCAATTAAGAAAAAGCCAAAATTTGCTTACTAAATTATTTCTTAAATGGTATAGCATTATCAAATAAGAAATGAAGGAGCCGGCCCATTGGCATAGCAGTTAAGTGCACGCGCTCCGCTTTGGCAGCCTGGGGTTCACAGGTTCCGATCCCGGGTGCACACCGACGCACCACTTGTCAAGCCATGCTGTGGCGGCGTCCCATATAAAGTAGAGGAAGATGGGCACAGATGTTAGCCCAGGGCCAATCTTCCTCGGCAAAGAGAGGAGGATTGGCATCGGATGTTAGCTCAGGGCTAGTCTTCCTCACAACGAAAGAAAAGAAATAAAACACTTAGGAGGCCAGCCCCGTGGCCAAGTCGTTGAGGTTCCGCAAGATCTGCTTCGGGGGCCCAGGTTTGCCGGTTCGGGTCCCAGGTGTGGACCTACTCCACTCATCAGCCATGCTGTGGTGACGGCCCACATACAAAGAGGAGGATGATTGGCACAGATGTTAGCTCAGGGCAAATCTTCCTCACCAAAAAAAAAAAAAAAAAAAAAGAAATGAAATACTTAATACTGTTAATTTCAGCAAAACTTCTGCCCACATTTTTAACGTAGCATTTATCATTAACAGGATGAGCTGCTCCATACTCTTGCATCTTATCAACTAATTGCACCAAGATTTAGGTGGCGGAGAAGCAGATGGGGACAGACATGTCCTGTGATGTTAAAAAAAGGTAACATTTATCCAGGATTGCCAGATTTTTCTGTGAGGTAAGTAGGATTTTCAGAACTTAATTTTTAAACCTGCCCATACCTCTTTTCAGTTGTTTATGATTATGCCGTATTTTAAGTTTTCTAGGTAAAATATACTGTCTTTCATCAGAAGAAGCATTCAAAACATTTTTGTTGAACCCGCGTTCCTATCTCCTTCCACCTATGCCGGCACCACCATTTAAAGTTTTCATATTTGGACCTCAATCTTCAGGAAAAACAACGCTTAGCAATTTGCTGGCAAAAAGTTACAAAGGAAAGGTAACTACTTATCTAGCGAGTTAGCTATCTTTCTTGATTATCTACCTACCTATACTTGATTATAATTTGTAGGATTTTAGGATTTGTACTCAGTTTTCTTAATTTTACACTGTCAATTGGGTCATTGTTCCACTGGGCTTAGAGTGGGGAAAGCATCCTCCTTGCTGGTGATTGCAGCTTCTGCACCATAGCCCCTCTTTGCTTCCCCAAAGCTCCCAGATTTGACTGTTATGTCATACAGACCATGCCACCTACTACCTTTCTTGGTTCTACTCATCTCCTGTTTCCTGAGTTACATCCCTCCTGGCTCACTGTCACTCTCTCCACATCCTCAGCCCCATCATAATTCTTGGTGATTTCAGTATCTACAAAGATGACCCTCCCAACACCCTGGCCTGTCAATTCCTTGCCGTCTCCTCACAGTGATCCCGTTCTCCACCCTCAGTAAACGAAGAGAAATTATTTTTAGCTTAGACCAGAGTATTAGCAGTAGAGGTAGTAAGGAACAGGCAGATTTGGGATGTAATTTGAAGACAGAGCCAAAGGATTTGATGAGGGATTGGAATGAGGGGAACTGCATGAAGGCCAGTATGGCTAGAGCATAGAGTCTGAAAGGAGGAATGGCTCAAGATGAAGACGGTTGAAGACGTAGTCAGAGCAATGCGGGCCATGGGGAGGAGTGTGAATTTATTCCAAGTGCTATTGAATTCTTTTAAGCACAGGGGTAACATTTTCTATTTGCTTTTAACTTTTTTATTATAAAATATGACAAACATACAGAAAAATGAAGCTCACTGAATTATGACAAAACAAACCCCCATATAACCAACACCCAGGTCAAGTATGGGAATGTTGCCAGTACCCCAGAAGCCCCCTATGCCTTTTCCCAATACCAATCCTCTTACTCCTTCCACAAAGGCAATCACTGCCCTGAACTTTATGGTCTTCACTTCTGTACTTTTCTTTTATGGTTTTACCATGTAAGCTTACATCCAAATACCACAGGTTAGTTTTGCATGTTTTTCTTAACTTTATGGACTTAAACGATTTATGTTCTTTGTGCCTGGCTTCTTACACTTAACATCGTGGTTGCGATATTTATCCATGTTATTGCATATAGCTATAGTTTATTCATTTTTATTGTTTTATTTTATTCCTTTGATTGAATTATATTATAATTTATTTATCCATTTGAGTGTTAATAAAACTTGGGTTTATTCCACCTTGGGGTATTATGAATAATATTGCTATAAATATTCTCGTACATGTCTCTTGGTGCACACATGCATATCTTTATATATTTTGGAGATTCATCTTGGAGTAAAATTTTGGGGACATAGGGTATGCATATGTTCAACTTGTGTAGATAATGCCAAACTGTTTTCCAAACTAGTTCTACCAGTTTACGATCCTATCAGCAGTTCGTGAGAGTTCTGTTTTTTCATACTCCTGCCAACTTTTATTATGGTCAGTCTTTCTAATCTAAGCTGTTCTAGTGGGTGTATCTCACTGTGGTTTTAATTTGCATTTCCTCAATGAGTAACGAGCTTGGACATTTTTTCATATGTTTATTGGCCATTCAGATATTCTCTTTTCGAAGTGTTTGTTCAAATCTCTTGTCCATTTTTAAATTTTTTTGCATATTATTGGTAGGAGTTCCTTAAATTATCTCTATACAAGCTTTTTTTTATTATAAGCATTATGAATATTTTCTACCACTCTATGGTTTGTCATTTCATTCTTTTAATGAAAAATGCGCCATACTTATCCATTTAAAACAAGTCACTAAGTCCTGCCTACACTAAAGAGGAGGGGAATTAGGCTCCACCTTCTGAAGGAAGGAGTATTAAAGGATTTGTGGACATGTTTTAAAGCCACCACGGTATGTGTCAGACAAAGGAATTCTAATTTTAAATCTATAAAGGGTTCTTACAAATCAATATGCAGATGAAGCCCCAATGGAAAGAAATAGCAAACAGGCAATTCACAAAATAATAGGTACAAATAGCCGCTAAACATGAGAAAAGGGATATCACCTCCCTGATAACCAGAGAGATGCCAACAAAACAGAGATATGTCATGTCAATCTGTTAGAGTCAAAGATCACTATTAACACACGCTATTGATGTGTGGCTAGGATAGGGAAAAGTACGTTCTCATACACTACTGGTAAGAGTATAACCATTAAGGATGGCAATTGGAAATATGTATAAAATCCATGTATATCCTTTGAACTGTCAATTCTATTTTATGGATTTTTTTTCCTAAAGAAACTATCAAAGATGTATACATAACTGTATTCATCATATGTATTCCTTATAGCCTATTTATAATAGCAAAAACACATATACCTAAATATATATTATTGGTATTTTAGTTAAGTTATAGTATATTCAGCTACAATACTGTGCATATGTTAAAAATGATGGTGTAAATATATATTTATTGGCATGGAATAAAGTAATATAAGCATATTGAAGGAAAATCAAAATGAGTCTACAGATATGGAAATATTATTTAAACTTAAAAGGCATATAGAAATCTATTTCTAACATCCCAGCATTCAGTATGAACTATATTATCTACCTGACAAAGAACTTATATTCAGAATGTATATATAGAATTCTAATCCAGTTTTTAAAATATGCAAAATGCTTAAAACATATGCTTAAAAACAGGAGGTAAGTGAATGACCAATAAGTGCATAAAAATAAGCTCAAAATTATTAGTGATTAGGGAAATATAAATTTAAGTTACAATTAGATACTTTTTCATACCCACTAGAATGGCTAAAATTTAAAACATTCACAAAACCAAGTATTGGTGAGGATGTGGAGTAACTGTAATTTTCATACATTGCTGGTAGGAATGTAAAATAGTTCAGTCACTTTGGAAACAGTTTAACGGTTTATTATAAAGTCAAATATACACTTACCATGTGAACCAGTAATTCCATTCTTAAGTATTTATCCAAGAGAAAAGAAGACATATGTTCATAAAAAGACTTCCTTACAAATGTTCATTGCTGCTTTATGTATAATAGCCAAAAACTGGAAGCAACCAATGTTCATCAATAGAGGAATGAGTAAAAAACTGTGGTATATTTATACAATGGAATACTACTCAACAATAAAAAGTAACAAATTACTGATATGTATCATTACACTGATGAATCTCAAAAACATGCTAAGGGGAAAAAGCTTGAAAAAGGTTACATACTGTATGGTTCCATTTATATGAAATTCTAAGAAAGGCAAAACTAATCTATAGTGGCAGAAAGTGGTTGCCAGGGGCCAGGAATTAATTATAAAGGAGCATGAGGGAATTTTTAAGGTGACATAAAAGTTCTATATATTGAATGTGGTTGTTGTATGTATATATTTGTAAAAACTCATCACACTGTATGCTTAAAATGGATGCCTTTATTGTATGTAAATTTTACATACAAAGTTGATTTTAAAAATATGTGTGTAACTTGAATATATATATTGCAGGATAGATACATATATAAATAGATAATCCTACATGAAAAATATGACTGAATTTCTATGAAAGTGAGTACTCAAAAATCAATGAATTCTGAACATAGCATACCTCAAACAGCATTAAAATTTTTGAGATAGATAAGTATAGAAATAGATATAAATAGAGATAGAGATAGAGAAGAACAAGGTGTTTAATACTCACAGTAACTGGTGCTTATGTTGGTTTCCTCAAATGTTCTTTGCAGGTAATTGACTACACCAAGCTTGTTCAACTATGTTTTGATGAAGCCCTTGAAACGTTAGTAAGAAATACTATAGCTGAGGCCACTGAAGCAGCTATCAAAGTTGTGAAAGAACGGCTTCTCACAGAACTACAAGCTAAAAGACAAGGTGAATCATCTTTTTAAAATGTCTGTTTTAAGGTTAAGTCAGCAATTAAGCCTGGCTACCTGAGGGCGAGGACTTGGTTTTCTCGTCTTGGTGTACCTGGCACCTCACACATTGTAGCTTCTTAATAAACGGTTGAAGAAATGGATATGGAAGAACCTGATTCATAAAGGGAGAAAAGATTTCATTCTAGACTACTAAGGAAGGGACTCAGAAAGAACTTCCAAATTTGGATGTCTTTACTTTTATGGGTCTGCTTGCTGGCCAGAGACTGAGCAGAACTTACACCTTTATCTACACCCATCGTGACAACAACACTCCACCTGACTCTTGTGCAGTTTGCTGTTGCTGCCGTTGTTGTTGTTGTTTAGGCTTATATGTCAGCCCTGATTGTAAATTAAATCTTTTTATTGTGGGAATTCAAAAAGTCATAAAACCTGGGCCAGCCCCGGTGGCCTAGTGGTTAAGTTCAGCACGCTCCACTTTGGCAGCCTAGGTTCGGTTCCCAGGCACGGACCTACACCACTCATCTCTCAGTGGCCATGCTGTGGTGGTGGCTTCCTCAGCAAAAAGAGGAAAATTGGCACATATGTTAGCCCAGGGCGAATCTTCCTCAGCAAAAAGAGGAAGATTGGCAACAGATGTTAGCTTAGGGCCAATCTTCCTCAGAAAAAAAAAAAGTCATCAAACAGTGAAACTGGAAGAAGCCTTAGTGATCAATTCATACAGTTCTCTAACTTTACGAATGAGGAAACTGAGGCACATGGGGGTTGAATGGCTTCCTGAAACTCACCCAGCTGGTAGCATAGCTGAGACTCAAACCCTCATTTCCAAAGTCCCAGTGTTCTTTCTCCTGAGCATTCTGCCTTTTCCTGTATCTCACTCCTTATCACATTATTTTAGAATAGGCACAAGGGTTTGGGGGTTGTTTTCTGTTTTTCTCCAGGAAAAGTGAGAGTTGTCATTTCTTGGCTACTTTTGACATTCATTGGTTGGTTTTGGTAGAATTTGTATCTATAGTTGTCACCCTTGTAACCAGTTACATTAGAACACCTGAAATAGCTTAACCTAAACATCTCCTCCTAAGGGAATACCCTCAGTGCAGCATTTCCTATACACTACATGGGATCTTTCTTACTTTCAAAGATCTAGATCCAAAATTTGAGATTAGCTCCAACAATTTTAGACTGGATTCAGCCACCACTGTTTGGATTTCCCCGAAGCTATGGCAGTGTACTGTTCCCTGATATAGACATCACTGCCTCAATTCCAAATATTCCTTTCCTAATAAAGTTTTTCTCATTACAAAAGTAATAATAGATAATATTCACTGGGCTAAATTTACTGTACGATGGGGTGATGCTAAATGCATTGCACATTATTATCCTATTTAATCCTCATAACAGGCCTGTGAGGTAAGTAATTTATCTCCACTTTTAGTGGATGAAGAAACTAAGGCTCAGAGGCGTTATGTAACTTGCCCATAGTTGACAGCCAGCAAGTGCTTGGGATTCGAATCAATGTCCGTGCTCTTATCCTCTATTTCTCTCAAGCGATCACAGGAAACTGGAAAAAGCAGATGGAAAAAAATTCACTCATACTTACTCCCCAGAGATATCCCCTGTTAAGAATTTTATGCATTTTCCAACCCTCCCTATGTTCTATTCATTTTTGTAATGATTAACTGTGATCCTATGGTATGTGCAAAATTGCATTCTCTCATTTTATTTTAAAATAAGGATAAAATAAGAAGCATTCTTTTAATGCTTCTTTCTAATTGAAATGTAATTATTGTAGTAAATTGTGTGTTAGATGGGGATCTAAACTCACTTTTTCCAAGTGGCAAGCCAAATTTACAACTAACATTTGCTAAATTATCCGTAATTTTACTGGAGATTTGAAATGCCATCTTTATTCTAATATTAAGTTTGTGTGCATGGATGTGTGTGTGTGTGTGTGTGTGTGTGTGTGTGTAAATTTCTGAACTTTGTATTCTATTGATCTTTCTATTACAGCCTTTAATACAAAATGTAATTATTAAAGCTTTATGATGCATTTTAATCTAGTAATGCAAGTTTCTCCTCAAAACATTTTGCTTAAAAATTATTCCTGGATAGTCTTTCACTTATTCCATAAAATGAGTGCTTATTGTGGCCAGAAGCTCTCCTAGGCCTTGAGATGCTTGTAGAATTTTGTCAAGTTCCCCAGCAAATCCCGGTGGGAGGATTGTGTTAACATTATACAATAATTTGATGAGAATTTGCATCATGACTATTAAATCTTCTCATGCAGACAAATGAAATCTCCATTTTGTGGTATAATATTTGTATCCTTCCTTAACATTTTGTAGCTTTCTGCATGCATTGCCTACACTTTTCTTAATAAGTTTATTCCTAGATATTTTGTCATTTTGTTACTATTGAATGGGATCGTTTTTCTATTATATTTTCTAGGTAGTTATTACCAGTATATTGGAAAGCCGTTTGATTTTTATATATTTGTTTGTAACTTTATTAAGCTTACTTGCTAGTTCTGATAGATTTTTAGTTGCGTCTCTTAAGTTCTGCAGATAGCCAATTGTATCATTTGAAAAGAAATAGAGTTTCAACTTCTCTTTTCCTATTACTTATGCTTAATTCCCTTCTTGACTAGTTATGTAGGCTAGCTGTTCTAGAATGATGTTAGATAGTGGCAGTGGTACTGGACCTTTACAAATGGATTCTTGCGCATGTCTCTCCATAAGGTCATTAAGTATTTTTGTCTGGAATGGATGTTAGACATTATCAAATGCCTTCTTAGCATCCATCAAGATGATCATAAAGTTTTTAATCCTTTGATCTATTGGTCTGATCGATTATACTAATGTATTTTCCAACATTAAACCATTCTTGTAGTTCTGAAAGAAACCTTCCTCGGTCATGATGTGTTATTCTTATAACATATTTTTCTTTTGGTTGTTTATCTAGGATTTTTTTTCTACATTTGTAAGTATGATTGGTTTATAGTTTTCTTTTTTGTGCTTTATTTGTCAGATTTTGCTTTCAGGGTTTCACTAACTTTTCACATCGATTGGAAACATTCCCATCAGTTTCTATGCCTGAAACTATTTAAATAACAAAGAAATTATCTCTTCCTACATGGCGATGTTGAGCTTTTCCTAGGCAAGAGCATGTTATTTGCCTAATACATCTGCCTCTCTTCTTTCTCATTAGCCTATAAACAAGTAAGAGAGTCCAGCATGGTACCCAAGGTATTCTAGAAACAACAGCAAAAAGACCAGTATTGACATGCATGCCATCCAAGTGATCATCCAGATGATCCACAATGAATTTATATTTTTAGTATATTACCTTCAAAATCAAAACCAAAATTTTAAAAAATACTCATAAACAACTCACAAACTAAAGCTTGAGAAATATTGACCCAGACTACTAAGATAGCTTATTAGTCAACCTATTTAAGCCTGGACAAAATGAATTCATTAATTCATTCAACAGAAACTTGAGTATCTACTTTGTGTTAGCCATGATTCTAGGCCCTGGGCTCCAGAGGTGAACATGACACATGAAGCTCCTCTCCTCGTGGTGGTTACATTTTAATAGAGGGGAGGGGGGCAAAAAAAAACAAGTGAGCAGATAGAAAGAAATATAACTAGGTAATGTGGCAGGCGGTGATTGGAGTCCGGGTGCTGGAGTGTTAGAGTAACCTCTCTGAAGAGGGGACATTTAAGTGAAAACTGGATCAAGAGAGGAAGCTAGTTGGGCTCCTGGAGGAACAGTGATCTGTAATGATTCTTGGAGTCTGGAGTGATGCCTTTCACATCAAATTATGGCATGAAATCATAGATTTTAAAACTTTCCACAAATTGCCTTCTCTCACCAGAATATAGAAATAGATGCTATCTCCTATACACTGCAAACTTAAAAGCCTCTTTCTTTTCTTTTTCAAATTCACTAATTATTCTAAATCTGACAATAGGGTTTTAACCCTTCTCAAAATTTAAAACATTGGCTTTTTTTTTTTTGCTAGTGAATTTTGCTCCAATATATTTTCAAGAAAAATTTGTCAGTGGAGAATATTGAGGTTTTTTTAACATAGAAAATTTTGTAATAATACAGAGGATGGCAGCTAACATGGAGTAGGCTTCCTGTGAGCCAAGCATTTTCTAAGTGTTTACATCCATTGTCTCATTTAACCCTTGCAACAATGCTTTCGGTTGATGATCCTCGTTTTGCCCAGGAGAAATTGAGACAGGGAGATCAAATCATCTACCAAAGCCACGCTGAGTCAGAACTCACACCCGAGTCTCTCTGACTTTAAAGCACAGGATTTAATCACTATCCCTGTCTCCCTACCCACAAACACCTTTTGCTAACACAGCCAATTACTGTCTTTCAGCCAAGTCAGCTTTTAGTGAACTTGAAAGAGAATTTGAAAGGAAAGAATATGACAAGGTCCCAACTGATGCGTATAAAAGCCTGGAAGACTTGCACTCTTCATTTGATGAAGATGGTAAAGAAATATATTGCTGATGTTATTGGCCAAATCTTTCCTAATATGAACAGATTAGCTGAGAAAACATATTATCCCTTCGCTGCAGTGTTCACTCATGAGTCCCAAGGAGAAAGCTCTTCAGAGGACAACGAAGAAACCAAAAGGAAGTCAGAAAATGTCCTTGATGATCAAGCCGCTAGAATTGATAAAGATGGTAACAAAATGAACTGCTAATACCATGCTTATGAATCTTATTTCCATTTATTTCATATTTGATCATGTTTATATTGAAGCTTAATATTACCCCCAAAATTGGAAACTTCAGGAGAAGAAAGTTAGCTTCTCTCTTACAGATTTAAACTGAACAGCTATAGAACAGAAATAGATTTACTAGAATGAAGAAGAAAACGTAGAAACTAGGAACCTAATATGATTAGAAATCTCCCAATTTTTTTTTTTTTTTTTCTGAGGAAGGTCAGCCCTGAGCTAACATCCGTGTTAATCCTGCTCTTTTTGCTGAGGAAGACCAGCTCTGAGCTAACATCTATTGCCAATCCTCCTCCTTTTTTTTTTTTTCCCCCAAAGCCCCAGTAGATAGTTGTATGCATAGTTGCTGTATGTGGGACGCGGCCTCAGCATGACTGGAGAAGCGGTGCATCGGTGCGCGCCCGGGATCCGAACCCAGGCTGCCAGTAGCGGGGCGCATGCACTTAACCACTAAGCCATGGGGCTGGCCCTCCAAAATTTTTTTTAGTGTTTCCAAATGTGACACAATCATTATCATATAATAACAAATTCTTTCTTAAAAACTCTCTCTTTCCTTTAATGTGTTGGAATCAGAGCATCATAAACCCAGAGTTTTAGCTGTGAAATATTATCATTTATTTTTATTTACCCTTAGAAAAATTTTCCACTCATATCTGAACATAATTGAGAGCATACAATGTAAACTATTTTTACCTTTTTTGATTTATAATGTAACATTTAATTATATTACTTCATTAGGAAATATTTTAACACTCATTTTAAATTACTGCATAATTTCCCTACTTATAGGTAATACTTTTAATTAGCTCTTTATGTTGGAACTTTGTTATTTTTCAGATTTTATTTTATTTTTTGCTACTACAAATAATGCTTCAACGGACTTTTTACGTGAAGTTTTGTCTGTGTGGTGACATAAGTGGAGTCACCAGTTTAATGAGTAGGAAGCTATAGACAGAGTCAAATTGATTTGCATAAAAGTTGTTCCAAATTATATTCTGCTCAGTAATATACAAAATATATGTCATTATTTCCTTGGTATTTTCTCTTTTGAAATATTATTTTAATTTTCATTTGACTATTTCTGAAGTTTAATATTTCCATATTGGTTAACCATTTATATTTCTTCTTTTCTGAGGTGACCATTTTTGTCTTTTGCCCTTTTTTTTTTTCTTTGGTGAGGAAGATTGTCCCTGAGCTAACATCTGTCCCAATCTTCCTCTACTTTGCAAGTGGGATGCCGCCACAGCATGGCCTGATGAGCAGTGTGTAGGTCTGCACCCAGGATCCAAACCCACAAACCCCAGGCCACTGAAGTGGAGGGCGCAAACTTAACCACTACGCCACCAGGCTGGCCCCATACCCATTTTTCTAAATTGTTGTATCAGTTATATGGTTTCTATATAAACTTTCTATATTAGTCACTCATTTTTCGTATTTTTATCCAAAGTGGATGGTTTGTCTTTTAAATCACCTTGCTGTTTTTGAAATAGAGGAATTTTTAATACTATTGTAGTCAAATCATTACTTTCCCTTTGTTGATTTCTTCCATTTACTTTCAGTCTTAAAAGTCCTCCTTTCAACCAGAGATTGAATATATACTTATATTCTTCTTTTTATGTTGGCCCAACCTTTGTATTTAGTTTTTATTTATTTATTTATTTTTCTTTTCTTTTCTTTTTTTTTTTTGGTGAGGAAGATTAGCCCTGAGCTAACATCTGTTGCCAATCCTCCTCTTTTTGCTGAGGAAGATTGGCCCTGGGCTAACATCCATGCCCATCCTCCCCTACTTTATATGTGGGACACCTGCCACAGCATGGCTTGATAAGCGGTGCATAGGTCCATGCCCAGGATCAGAACCTGTGAACCCCAGGCCGCCAAAGCTGAGTGCATGAACTCAACCACTGTGCTGCTGGGCTGGCCCCAGCATTTAGTTTGTAAATACATCTATACTTTACTGTGTTATATAATGTAGAGCTGATTTTTCTGTTTGGTTCCTCCTCCTGATCCAGACAGATGTGTGTTTACCTGACATTTATTTCAAGCCTGGTAGGAAGTAAACTGGGCGCTGTCAGAAACTTACCTGTGGCATTCTTCCTCCCTTATCTTTGCGGGAGGCAGTCCGAGGTAGAAGCAGCCATCAGTGCCTCTACTCACTGCTGGAGGATGCCAACACTGCCCGTGTGCCCTGGGGAGAAAGCACCCTCCCTGCCCCGTGTGTCTGAGATAAGCACAGCCTCTACCTCTTGCAGTCAGGAGGCTGTTAGTTACCTCAGTCAAGAAGGGAAAATTTGATTTTTCTTGTTCAGTGTAGATTTACTGGCACTCTATGAAACTGGAATTACTCTTGGTTTTTTAATAGATTAAGTCATTATCTTTATCTTCTACTGCTGATAGATATATTTACCTATTTGACTATTAATGGTGTTATTTTAATTTAAAACAAATTGGGAACATGAGTCCTGGGTCCCCCATAGCACGATCTTTGACAATCACCCACAATTTATTACTGTCCTTTAGATGTTAACAATGTTTTATTTGCAGGTGAAAATGAAACTAGTGAAACATCTGCATTTAAAAGGAGTTCTCCAGACTATAGTCAAGATCTAAAGGTGGATCCAAAAAAAGGTAAATTGATATTTGGATAATTTGGTTCTCTTAGATTGTGGATCTAAAAATCACAGATAGTTCCTTTAGAATTTTGAAAGAGAAATGTGTGATTTTTTAAAAAAGCATTATTAATACTCAACTTAATCTATCTTAAAGGCTACTCTACTATGAACAATTAGACATACAGGAACACAGAAAAAAAACTTGTAATATATTGTTTTGGTGAAAAAGAATATTGGGAAGATAAGAGATCTATCTTCCTGTTCTGCCATCCCTGGCATGTGGCTACCATAACAATTCACAAGATGGCTGCTGGTGCTCCAGCCATCATATCAGTGTGCCTAGCAGGAAGTGGGGAAAGTCAAGAGACAAAAACTGACACTCCACCCAGCTGAGTTATCCCTGTTTAAAGAGGTGACAGGAAGACTCGACAAAAAAAAATTCTTCCTGCATCTTGTCTATAGCCAACCAAGCTATAAGGGAAGTTGGGAGATGTAGTAGTTTTAGTTGGGCACATTTCTGACCCCCAAAAAATCAAGATTCTGTTACTAAGGAAGAGGAAAATGGATACTGGGTGAACAACTAGCAGCTTCTAGCACATTTGGTACCTCTGTCTGGCTATTTCTGCCTCACCATGCGCCCCTTCCCAAGACTACGGGAAGATCATGGGTTCTTGCCTCTTCCACTCTGGCTCTCCAGGAACTGCTGGCTCTCTCCATCCCTGAGAACAGACTTCTCGCTTCATGGCACAGAGGGCAGCAGACAGCTGCTCTTTGAAAGCACTTTGGGGTTTTTCTGGGCTGGGATCAGTTGGCGGGAGACCCTGATGGATGGAGCCTTGGGGCAGCAGCTCAAGAAGCATGACTGGAAAGGCAGAGGTAGAGGAGTCAGGTGGAGCTGCCAACCTCCTGCCTCATTAGAGGAGTGGATGAACAGTGACATCACAATGCAGCCTGTGAGCCAACTCAGCCAGGCAAGGAGACGTTCAGCACCCAATGAGGGCAAGAATCAAGTATAACACTTGAAAAATCAGCCTATGCCACCCTTTCTTCCATCCCCCCCAACTCGCCTACCTCCTGTCCTCTTACTGTCCCATGTGGTCTCAGGCTTGTAATTGGAAGTGTTCATCTTGTTTTCTGACTCATTCCCTAGATGCTGGTGTTTTAGCTTGACCCCTGGAATCCTCTGGTCGCTGCCTCCTCTCCCTGGCTTCCTGGGTTTTGACTCCTGCCCAACATAACTTTCTTCTCGCCTACTCACTTTCATTCTGATGCGCTGGCTTTAAGCCAATGCTCTGATATTTTGTGATTCCTGACTTAACATTTCCTCCCTAGTCTATTTCCCCCTTCCTCTAGCATGTGCTGCAGTAACACAAAGATAGTACTTTCTTGGGTCAGGTATTAACAATTATGTTTTATTGCAAATAGCATTGTCCACTGAAACTATTAATGGCATTAGTTTATTAACTTATTTTACTTTATACTCAACAGAAGACTCAATAGAAGAGGTAACTGCCGATCATCCAGATGTTCTTGCCATGATAGAGAAGACTGTAAAAATGACAAAGGATATGAACTTTGAACAGCCATATGAAAAACATGCTGAAATCTTGGAGGAAGTCCTCAAAGAAGTAAGATATCCAGGCTGTATGTTTTTATCATTGATTTAACAGTAACTGAGAAATTGTTAATCTAGTATATGTATAATTATTTTAGAATCTCATTTGAAAGTATTGAAATCTGTAACCTTCAAATTCATGTACATTTTATAGTCAACATTATGTGTAGTGTACCCCAAATGAACAATTGCTTATGCTCTTTGGTAAATTTTGGTTTATCAACAATTATGCAATATAGTTTCAAAGATTTTAAATTTTCTTCATTAATTTTTATTGTCTTTAAATCAGTTCAGTTGGTTAAAAGATGGTGTATATGAAGCCAGTACCAAAGTTAGACATTTTATCTATGAGCTAATTACTTGCAAAGCAAGACAAATTTTGTTCCATAGCTAATTAATTTCATCCAACCACCTTGAACATATGTTCACAGAGAAGATGGGTGAACACATGAGTGATTTTCCAATCTAAGAGGAAAATAAAGCCTCAGATACTATGCTCTACCTATGGCAAATCTGAAGGCGTATGTTTCGTTTATAAAGAACAAGATATCCATATGGGTCTGTTTTGTACAGAGATCTTGAGTAAGCATTCAGAGCAAAAGTCAAAGAGCACAAATCAGTTTTGGACTCTCAATGAACTTCTGTATTTCTCTGTAACTTGAAAATTATGTAATTTAAAATTATTATCTGAAAATAAAAAAATTATCCTGTGAGAGTATAGAACCACTCTATAACACATTGGGTGGGCTCCTCCAGCCCCTGGCTGTACCCCAGGCAAGTTGCTGTCCCCCTCTGAGCTTCCCACACAGACCTTTCCACTTCTTCTGCATCTCTTTAGGTTGTTCTGTCATCAGTATATTCCTTCAGAACATTCTGAGCACCTACCCTTTGCCCTGTACTGTGCTAGATCCTAGGAATATGAAGATGAATTAAACGCAGCTCTTTCCTTTAAGGAGCTATCAGTCAGGTGGGGAAGGCTAACATATAATCCAGTAGCTGAGTTATCGTGTGCTAAGTGGTAAATAGATAACATACAAGATGTGGGAATTCCAGGAAGGTCAGGCTATCGTCTCTCCCTGGGAGGTGAGACAGAGCATCCCAGAGGAGACATGCAGATGAGGGACATCTTCAGCACTGTGGAAGTCCCATCCTTGCCCTTCACTGAAAATATTCTCCATACTCTTCAGAGTTTATTCTGGAGGATACAAATCTACAGGAAGTACTACTAAAACACTTCTGATATCGGAATATATTTAGTGTCACTAGATGGTAAACTGTGACTCTGGGATTGTAGGGGAGTTTAAATCTGGGATTGTAGGGAGACTTTAACGTCAAAGCTCCTATCAGGTTGTCTTTCTCAAGAGAACAGAGCCCTGTGCAGAAGAATGTTATGCCTCTCATCAGTTGCTATGATATCTATGAGTAGGAAACCTATTTTTAAAATGAGGCTAGTTAGTTACTAATTTCTTACGTGTAAAGACAAAATCTTATTAAGATGTCCTTCTCAAGTTAGTTTATAAATTTGATGCAATTCTAATAAAAAACTCAGTATATTTTGGAAACTGACAAAATAACTCTCAAGTTTATTTGGTAGAACCAATAGTTGAGACTAGGTAAGAACAGTTTGGCCAACTATAATAGAGAGAGACTTGCTCTACCAGGTAGTAAAATGTATTGTAATGCTAAAATGTATGTAAGCCTAACAGTCATACAAGAATCAACAGAACCACAGAAAAGGTACAGAAACAGACCTCAGTACACACGCAAATTTTGTATATGCTGAAGTTTACATCACAATCCAAAAGGAAAGGAAGAATTATTTAATAGCATTGATAAAATTAACTATTGGGGAAAAGACAATTTAGATTCTCAAATTATATCAAAATTTTAAAAATTCTATATAAATTAAATAGTTAAATGTAAAAATGGCATTTTTTTAACTAGAAGAAAGTGTAGTGATATTGAAATGATCTTGGAATGATCAAGCATTCTAAGCACAAATGCAGTGGAAGAACTCAAAGCAAAATCTCAATAGAGAGGCTGCTTAATAATGATTCTTTCTGTATTAAAAAAATCATGAGGGCCGGCTCCGTGGCTTAGCGGTTAAGTGCGCGCGCTCTGATGCTGGCAGCCCGGGTTCGGATCCCGGGTGCGCCCCGAGGCACCACATCTCCGTCCAACCCGAGGCCGAGTCCCGCGTACAGCAACTAGAAGGATGTGAACCTACGACATACAACTATCTACTGGGGCTTTGGGGGGAAAAAATGAATAAATAAAATCTTTAAAAAAATCATGAAAATCAAAATTTTAAGGCAAAGGTCAAACTGGGGAAAGTATTTATAATAAATATGACATATTAATTCCTTAATATAAAGATTTCTTACAAATCAAGGAAACTCTAATACCCCAATATAAAAGCAGACAATAGACGTAAACAGATTATTTTATCAAAGAAGAAATACAAATGGTTAATTGAAAAGTTTTAATGTTCAAGTTTCAATAAAAATATGAAAATTAAAGCAATGAGATACAATTTCTCACCCATCAAATTAGCAAAGATTTTTTAAAACTTATAACAACCCATACTAATGAGGCTGTAATAATATAGTCACATAGGAGGGGTGAAAATTGATACAGATGCTTTGAAAGTAACATGCCAATGTTTATGAAAAGTCGTTAAAATATTCCTTTCTTTATTCTCTTTGGCCTAAAAACACTTCTTCTAGAATCTAACCTAAAGAAATATATATATGCACAAAGATTTGTATATACAGACGTTCATCACATCATCACAATGTTATAACAAAATTATAAATTATAGAAATGTTTAACAGTAAGAGGATGATTAAACAAATTAAGGTTTATTTATTTGATAAAATACTATGAAGCCATTAAATTTTTTTCAAAAAATTGAATGAACTGGGGAAACTATATATTATATATTGATATTGCTTTAATTTTCATATCTTTGAAACTTTGACAGTAAATTTTTTATTAACCATCTGTATTTCTTTTTTGTCCAGTTTTATTGAGATATAATTGATGTATTACATGGTATTAGTTTAAGGGGTGCAAAATAATGATTTGATATATGTATATATTGCAAAATGATTACCACAATAAGTTTAATTAACATCCATCACTTCACATAGTTATTTTTTTTTTTGTGGTGAGAACTTTTAAGATCTATTCTCCTAGCAACTTTCAAATATACAATAACTATAGTCACCATGCTGTACATTACATCTCCAGGACTTAGTTATCTTGTGATTGGAAGTTTGTACATTTTGACCACCTTCATCCATTTCCTCCCACCCCCACCCCCACCTCTGGCAACCACCAATCTGGTCTCTGTTTCTATGAGTTTGGTTTGTTTAGATTCCACATACAAGTGAGATCATACAGTATTTGTCTTTCCCTGTCTGAGTTATTTCGCTTATATTTCTTCTTTATAGCTTTCTCTTCCCCCCCTCCAATTCTCTTATGTTAAACATTTCAAAGTGTTTAAAATTCATTTTCTTTCAAAAGACTCTTCATTTAGCTGGAAATTCAAAAAGCGGATAATCTTAAATTCTGTGTAGGCCAGAGGGTTATACTGGTTCTCATGACGTCTCTTCCTCTCTGACTCCTAATATTCTGTGATTACTTGATGGCACACAGATTTGTTTAAAACTCTCAGAATTAGTGTGTTCACAGGTCCACATTACTAATTTCCATTCTTGTGTGGAAGCTATTGCTATTGAGGGGTAGGGGGGGAGAGTTTAGCGGAACTCTCTAAGCACCTGTAAGATTTGTTGTGATCCAGTTCCTTCCTCTGGCTAATAGTAGCCATCTCAGTACCTCTCAGCTCTCACACTGATGCAAAGCAAGGGAGAATGAAGAGTATCGTCGCTAAAAAAGGGAAGCTGGACCAGGACCTTGCTACTCAAAGTGTGTGGTCTGCTGGCCATCGTCATCTGGGAGCATGTTAGAAATGCAGACTCTCAGCCCTACCCCAGACCTTATGAATCAGGATCTGAATTCTGTAATACTGAATCACATATAGCAAAATGTATTGTTATATTCATTTAGTGAAAGGTTTTGCTTTCCATTCTTAATTTTTAAAACTTACAGCTTTATTGCTTTAAATCGTTTCTTTTTTAAAATTAAGAGGCTCTTTTTTTTTTTTCCTTCTGAGTCAGAACTCGAAAGATACTTGGTTAGAGTGGTATTTTTTACCTATTATCATATGATCCTTGTTCTTTCAGATATTGTGTTAATTCTTCTTGTTTCTCCTTATCATATGATATTTTGTGTTCTGCCATCCATACCTAAATTAGTGAAGTAAAAATTTTAAATTTGATAGTTGGATTTAAATTTTTTTTAAATAATAAAAATAAAAAGATACTTAGTTAAGGTTCACAAAAATGATATGTCAAGATAGCATCCTTGACTTGCCTAGCACTGGTGGTAATATTAGTGTGTGATTTTTCACAGGTGTTTGAAGAAAACAAGAATAGGTTTGGTGGTGTCCCAAAATACGGAGGATGGATACTGGACAACTGCCCTATTATAAGAGAACTGTGGCTAGTCTTAGTCGAGAAGGGAATTATACCTGATTTAGTAATCTGTTTATTGGATACGGAAAACGATGGTTGGTAAATATTTAGTATGTAAATTTGAAAGTGGAGTTTTATTGCTGATAATATTTTTAGTTAAAATATAAAATGGAACACTCTCCACCTTCTCTAGGTACAAATACCACCCCAGTGATTGCTTCACGACCTAGAGGTACACAAAATGAGACTCCATCCATAGAGTAGGTGGCCAGGGATAATGTGCTGGATCATTAGGCCCTTATAATTATTCTCTGGAGCTGAGGGTTTAACTCCTCTTTGCCGGTCAGCACTATAA
Organism: Ceratotherium simum simum; assembly: GCF_057802395.1. Lineage (NCBI taxonomy): Eukaryota > Metazoa > Chordata > Mammalia > Perissodactyla > Rhinocerotidae > Ceratotherium > Ceratotherium simum. The sequence goes on along the minus strand of NC_141918.1, from coordinate 31,992,320 downwards.
CTTCTAAATGAAAAATATTTAAGGCTGAGGGCAAAGACTATGCATTAGTCCTTCTTCCCCTCAAATGAGAAAGATTAAGTACATAAAGATAGCAGAACTAAATTTTAATTATTCTGTCACTTTATACAAATTTATAGTAATTAAAACAGTGTGGTACTGGCATAAAAACAGACGCATAGACTACTGGAACAGAGTAGAGAGCCCAGAAATAAACCTGCACATATATGGTCAACTAATCTTTGACCAGGGGGCCAAGAATATTCTGTCATTTTGCCTCTTAAGGAAATATATTTGAAAAGAGAGTTTCCAGGGAGAAAATAATATACTACGTCTTTTCATGTTTTAGTTATTTATACCATGCCAATATATATTGTTTAAAAAGGATTTAAGATGGTCTCTTAATATTTTAAAGAATTTGGGCTCTATTTAGGTAAATGCTTAAAGGAAAATATATGTGGATATAGGTAGAAATAATTTTTCATTGTTAATTTCCAAAATATATCTCACTATATTTGATTGAGCTTCAAAATTAATATTATTCTCTTTATATTGTATTTCAGGAAAATATTTATTTCATAGACTGTATTTAGAGAATAAACCTGAAATTGACTCTAAGATTTTAGAAAGATTATCAGATGAACTACAAAAGAAAAAAGACGAGGAAGAAGCACCAAGGTAAAATCAGCCTGGCATAATAAAACAGATTACTGAATCTTTTATAGCTGTTAAATGTCTGCTTACTCTTTAATAGCAAAATGGTGGTCTACTGTCTAGATCCAATTCTAATTAATTCTAAGAGAATCAGTAATTTCACAAATGCTTCCAGAATCTCTAAAGTACAGAGTTGTAGATGTTTTCACAGCCCCAAATGAAACTTATTCTAAATCAAACGTCTATTGTCAAAAGACTGTAAAAAAATGAGCACAGGTATTTTTTTTACCGTATATATCTGACTTAAATAATTTTGCTAACTAGCATCCACAAAGGGAAGAAATAATATGATAAAAAGTAAATAAAATACTCTTGTGTGATATGACTGAAACTGAAGTCTAAGTTCTACACAGAGAAAGAACTAAGTTAGTTGTTTATAGTTGACAGGTTCAACATGAAGAGCTTATCCTCTGATCTGGGGGCAGTGAAGAAACTTCTACAAATGTGAACACATATCTATCTAAGCTTTAATAAACTATCAAGTTCTTCAGATTGGAGAATAAAGTATAAAAATAAACAGTTACTTAATTTGCTAGTTGTTCTTCCTTGCTGAAGCATGCTCTTTAGATACTAAAAATTTTAATTTGTCCACAGGGATTCCTACTTCTCAAAGTGATAAAGGCTGAGACATTTAAGAACTAAATTTATTTATGTTAATCCACTAAACCTCCTCCTATTAATGATAGCAGATATTAGCAGTTTGAGCTGGGATTTAGGAGAGCTCTTTAAGCTCTAGAAATTATGAAGCTGCTCTTTGACTCGTCTATCCAAGTGGTTTATAGAAGTGGCTAATAACTGGCCGCAAAGTCCTTCCTCGTTCTTGTCGGGTCTTAGATTCTTAGCAGCAGCACGCTGTATCCAGGTTTTGGATAAGGAAAGTCTCATGAAAGATCCCTGCCTGGACTGAGTAGAACGACTGCCAGGTGGCATGCAATCAGAATGGGGAAGGAGTGCAGGAGCAATACCCAGTCGTCCCAGAGGTTTGGGTCGTGAACAAAGAGAAGTCGAATTACACTGAGACGTCAGGCTGGAACGCAGGATTTGGAATATGGTGAAAGAATACCCCTTATTAACAAGACACACACTTGTTGGGAGAAGAGGTGTCGTAATGTCTTTCGAAGAGAATGTATGTAACTAGATTTTCAGAGGAAGGGGAAAGGGGCACAGAGAGCACTGAATATGAGAGAATGACAGGCCTGTAGAGCAGTCTTAGGAAGAGTGCCGAGGGTGCTCTGATGTGAATGGGCCCTACCTTACTTAACTAGGCCCCTGCTGGTGAATACTTGATACAGTTTTTTGATATTATTTTTAAAAGATGCAATCAATTTTCTTATACATGTTTCTTTGTGCAGTAGTATGCCAATTCCTGAGAGCTAAATTCCTAGATATAGAATTTCTAGGTCAAAGGTATACACATTTTAATTTTTAATAAATATTGCCTGTTTCCATCATTTTACTATCTTTCCTTATACCTATCTTCACCATTAAGGCAGGTTTAGTGCTTCAACCCTGATGAAAAACAGGTTCCCTCCAGATATTGAAGTTTCCATATTCCAAGTCTCTTTAAATTTCATCAGAAAATATTTTTTCCGATTACAAAGATGAATTTACAAATTTTTATTTATTCAATATAGAAAAATTTTTTAATAAAATGTTAACAAAAAATGTTAAATAAAATTACAAATTCTCATAATGCCACCATCCAGAGATAATTACTGTTAACAGTCAGGTTAGTTTTCTTCTAGTCATTAATCATCATTTATATACATTTTAAATACAAAATTAAAATTGTATTATACATAGTTTTATATTATACTTTTTTTTTCACTTATCATTATATTGTGAACATTTCTCCTTTAATCAGAAGGGAAAATGGTATCACTTCTCCCATTTGTCTTTTCAACTTGGAGTTAGACAATCCTTTATTCATTTTGACAGGTTTCCTAGTTAATAGCCAAAGTTTTTCAAAGTACGACATTTCAATTGTTCTTACTAAAAGAAAACCCTAAAAATTAACTGGCCTCAATATGACTAAATTAAATATTTACATTGTAAAGTAAAAAGTATAATGAATATTATGAAAAAGTTACTCTTTATTTTTACCACTATAAGCCTCAAATCCTAGAATATTGTGCAATGTCTGAATTTCTAAAGATAATTAAATTTTGGACCTTTCATTTCAGAAAAGCCACAGAAGAGGCACTGAGAATAGAAGAAGAAAATCGAAGGCTATTTGAAGCTCTGAAGGAGAAGGCAAAAGGCAAACACAGATTGATATCATTAATAATGTGTCATTTACTTTTGTATTATTACTGCAAGCAACTGCAGTATCTCCAGTGAATTACAGACGGAGTGACCATATTTCCCAGTTTGCCCATGAGAGTCCAGGTTTATGCCTGTGGTCCTGAAGTATGTATTTGACTCCCATTCATTCTCAAAGTGTTCCAATTTCGATAATAAATTATATGGTCATAGGAAAAAACTCCTGACACAGATACCTACTTGTGTACCCTCTAAGAAGGGTACACAAGACAGCATGTGTAGCGTGTCTAAAAGTGGTTACCCTTGACATGGATGACACATGGCTGTTGGAATTACGTCCATTAGAAGGATCCTGCAGGAGTTGAGAAAACAGCCACACTTACTCTACCCATTGTCATTGCACTTAAACTTTCATCTCCATTATAGAAGAACTTACTCTAACAGTTTCTTTTAAGACTTGAATTCTTAACCTGGGGTCCATGGAAAAAATTCAGAGGTCTGTGAACTTGAATGGGAAAATAATTACAACTTTATTTTCACTAGGCTTTAACTGAAATTTAGTATTTCCTTCAACTAGTAATTAATATAGGCAACAAAACACAATAGTATCAACAATGCCTTGACTTTGTCACCAATAGAAATGAAGATATTTTCATATCACATTACAGTTGTATATATCTTGTTTATGCTTATCGCTGTTCTAAAATTATGGTAGTTATTAAACCAGCTGCTAATTCTTGTTGTTTAATGCATTAGTAAAGATGCACAAATTTCCTATAGCACAAAATATATTTTTATATCTTGATAATTGTATTTCAACATAGTTGGTTTCTTATGTATTTTAGTTTATGAGTTTGAAAGCATTATTCTAAGAAGGAACCGTAAGTTTCACCAGACTGCCAAAGGGGTCCATGACTCAAAAGAGTGAAGAGTATCTGTTTCAGTTTTCCATTGCTGTGAAACAAGCAACCCTCAAATAGTAAAACAACCTCCATTTTTATCATGCACACAATTCTGTGGGTCAGGACTTCAGGTAGGGCTTGTCTCTGCTACCTGAGGACCTCAGTTCTGCCTTTGAATGGCCACCTTGGAAGTAGCTCCTCCCACCCCAGTCAAGCCTTCAGATGACTGCAACCCTGACTGACATCTACACTTGACTTCATGAGAGACCCAGAGCCAGAACCACCAATTAAGCTGCTCCCAAATTCCTGACCCCAGAAACTGCAAGGATAATATATGATTATTGTTGTTTTAACCACCAAGTTTTGGGGTAATTTGTTATGAAGCAATAGATAACTAATACAACACATACTTAGTCAAAATCACAGATAGTACAAGGATCTTAGAATACTTTTCAGTTCATTCCTGATTTATATGATACACAGATTATCTGTTAGAGTTCTAGAAAAAAGTATTAGAACTTTTTACATTTTTCTGTATCATTCTATAGATTCTTTTTATATGTATGTTTTATAAAGTACCTAATATGAACAAGAGCACTACTTATAAATAACTAAATATATGCATATTGGAAGTATATGATAAAGGTTTTTTCTACTATAAGAGATACTGAGGTGAAAGACATTTTGAGTTTCTGGTGTAGAGCACATAAGTTCATCCCAAACCCTGGTAGCAAATTCAGCAAATGCTGCTGCTTCCTTGTGTGTATCACCATAAATTCTCTGTATAACATAAAAGATTCACCACATTCCAAGTCACTTACTTGGAAGCCACATGCTCTGCAGTCCTGGTCAGACTTCAAAATATAAGGACCCTTCAAGATGATTGTCTCTGGTTGCTTAATCACCCAGATTTAGATTAAAATCCAGTGCCAGAGGTATCTCACATCACTAGAATGTGATTCTTGGAGGGTACTCCTTGGGGGAAGGAATTCCCACAAGAGTCCAGAAAACAAGCTCGTTTATTTTTTCATATCTGTGCATAGGAAGTACCTTGTTTTTCAGTCAATTTCATAAATATATTAAAGAGAGTTGGGGAGATGGATTTTCTGACACCACCCATATGATTCACCCCATCTTCTTCCTGAAAGACTTCTATGTGTTTATTTCTTATAGTGAGCATCAACAACTACACAAAACTTGGAGTTATGCTTTTCAAATTTACATTGAACATATTGATCAACATACTCTATTATTTGTAATTAGCTATAAGAAAATATTTAAAGTCTAGCCTAGTGCTGCCCAATAAAAATATAATGCAAGCCACATATGTAACTTTAAATTTTCTAGTAGCCACATAAAAATTAAAAAGAAATGGATGAAATTAATCATATTTTATTTAATACACTATATCCAAAATGTTATTTTAATGTGTAATTAATGCAAAACCTATTGATATATTTTACATTCAATTTTTCATACCAAGTCTTTGAAATCCGTGGTGCATTTTATACTTACGGCACATCTCACGTTGGACTGGCCACATTGCAAGTGCTCAATAGCCATGTGTGGTTAGTGGCTACAGATCAGACAGTGCACTTCTAGCCGTTCCCTTATTGAATGGACATTCTGGCTGTTTCCAGTTTTGTACTGTTATAATATTGGAGACTGCTATAAACATTTCCTCTTTTGAATGACCCCTTAGGCTGGTGCTCCCATAGCACTCTAAGCACATGACCACCTTCCTTTACCACTACATTTTAATAGATAAGATATGTAGATAATATATCTCTCTCCCTCATTAAACCACATGCTCTGGGAGGGCAGAGGCCATTGCTTGTTTTGGCCTCAGCACTTATCGGCATGCCTGGCACCCAATTAAATATTTGTCGACCTAAACTAAATGATAATTTATTTCTTCTCATTTTTTTCTAGAAATGGAAGAGCCTGAAACTGAGGCCGAGGAGGAGCTTGAAGGTGAGGAGTCTGAAGCTCACAAATGGTTTGAGGACCTTGAGGTACCCCAGAAGACCAGAGGGTCGTTACCTGAAGAGGCCGACGTAGCCGAGGTCCATGAAATAGAACCTGAATCAGGTTAGACTTCATTGCGGGCCAAGTCCTTCTTTCTGCTCATATCCATTCGTGTGTTTGTGCGGGCATGCATGTGTATATGTGTTTATATGTTAATAAAATGGAAGCGGGCTAAGAATGGAGAGATGAGCGCCCAGAGAGCAGTCATTGAGTCCCAATCGCAGAGCTCGAAGTGCGATGGGAAAGCCGAGTCTGCTCTGTCCCAGTGCTGGCACTCAGGAGCAGAGCCAGCTGTGTCATTTGTGGGGCACGTTACTCAAAAAGCAGGAAAAATTGCCATTAAAGGTACTAAAATATAAAGCTTTTCTTTTTTTCCATGTCTCTCTCTCAACTTGTCATGGTGCTTTTTATTTGCTATTGAATGTCATTCTAAGTAAAGAAAAATTAAAAATTTAAATTATTAGCATGAATTCTATCGCTCTTCTCTATGTTGTGCAATGCAATTTTTAAATGAAAATATGAGAGCATTTCACTTGTATGCAGAATCACCAAAATTACACAATTCGTATTTTATAGCTCGTACATGCATATGTATTTCTTTCTTACCAGAATACTAAGTTTCGTGCACAAAACTAACTCAACTTTTTATTTCACTTCTTATTATGCACGTATTCTATCAACACTCTCTACCTCTAGCTTCCTAACCATTAAGAAAAGACTGAAAGGAAAAGGAAGTCTGGCCTGCCCTATCTTTTCATTTCCTTCTATGTCATCATTTTCAGCCTAAGTGTTTAGCTAATACAAGAAAGTAACATGAGTAAGAAAGGTTACGATGGGGTTCCTGGGTCTTTAATGTCTCTTAGAATGTTATCACCTTCTTTCTGCACCTGACACAAGTTCTAGTTCAAAGGGAAAGCATCTCTCAGGGCTGTCAGCATCCTCCCCTCCCCAAACCACTCAGTTATGCTTACTTGCACACATCATGATCATGGGTCCCCTGGAATTCTACACTCATGATGAGGCATCACAAATGCTCATGAGAATGAGATGGCAAGGAATGGCAAACACATATTGTGTATATCTCTGCTCACATGCATGCTCTATTATCCTATTGGAGTCCTTTTGGATTTCACTTACAAAACACAGTGCAATGATAAAATTCTTAAAAATTTCAAGATGAAAACAAAAGAGCTTTAAACTAAGTGTGAGGCCTTTCTGAGAGAGGAATCCTGTGCAAGTGCACAGGTCGCACACCCATGAAGCCAGCCCTGCCTCAGAGGTCCAGTTTGGTGGGTTGGGGCAGGGCAAGAAGGAGTCTCTGGGCAATAAAAGTCACTCTCAGGACTGGAGAGTAGGCTTAACACAGCAAGGTAGGGTGCCCTCCGCCCACCCCATGGTGGGAGTGAAGCTCGTAAACGCATCCAAGCACGGTTAGTATTGGATTAGAAACTAATCCTGCAAACTATCTTCAGATACCTGCAGCTAGATGCCAACCTGGAGCAATTAAGGGCTGGGCACCTGCCGTTTGCTGGTAAAAGAACCAGGATTAAGGGGAATTTTTAAATAAGAAATCTCAAGTTCAACATAGCTCATTTTTACTACAGGGATTGGTATTACCTTTATGGGACAATAAGAATAAAATCAGGGCCGGCTCCGTGGCTTGGCGGTTGGGTGCGCGCGCTCTGATGCTGGCGGCCCGGGTTCGGATCCCGGGAGCGCCCCGAGGCACCACTTCTCCGTCCAACGCGAGGCCGAGTCCCACGTACAGCAACTAGAAGGATGTGAACCTATGACATACAACTATCTACTGGGGCTTTGGGGGGAAAAAACTGAATAAATAAAATCTTTAAAAAAAAAAAAAAAAGAATAAAATCAGATCCCTTGTGCCAGAGAAGCTAGCAGGATGAAATACCCAATTTCCTTTTAGGAGTCCCACACCTCTATTGACTGGAGCTCCCACCTAGAAACTTCGTTGTTGTCTTCAGTACCTAACCAATCAGGCTGACAACAATTCTCCTACCCACCTGCATTTTGCAAGAAGACAGACCATAAAATACCAAAGGAAATAAAATAAACTGACATCCATTAAATATAACCCATCAAACATATCCCCAGAGTTCCAATATCCACAATGTCTCACAATTAGTATTTACTAATGTAACAAGTATAGGGGATGATATAGTTTTATTGCCTTTTATCTCATTATTTCCTGCAGGGAACCTACTGGGGATGTTCTAAAGCAAGTATCCTACTCCATTTAGGGTCAGTTCTAGCCCAATGCTGTAGACGTGACTGGGCTTCTCCAGGGCTGGTTCACCTCTGTGAAATCATGGGTCTGTTTTGCCATATTAAACCATATTCTCTCACACAGAGGGTCCTGCATCTGGTTTAGTTAGTGATTACCTCTTCCATCCAAGGGTCCCTTCCCACAAAGTCTTCTCTAAATAGCTTAAGTAGGCAATTATTTTTTCACTTAAAACTACCCTATCTAGTCACAGAAAGACACATACTGTATGATTCCACTTATGTGAGGTACTTAGAGTAGTCAAAATCATGAAGACAAAGTATAATGGTGGTGGCCAGTAGCTGGGGGGAGGGGAGAATGGGGAGTTGTTTAAGGAATAATTCAGTTTTACAAGATGAAAAGAGTTACGAGTATGGGTGGTGGTGATGGCTGCGCAACAGTGTGAATGTATTTAATCCCACTGAACTGTACACTTAAAAATGGTTAAGATGGAAAATTTTGTGTTGTGTATGTTTTGCCATAATAAAAAAAAAAAAAAGAAAGAAAACACTGCCCTAACAAATCCACTACTTTTGGAATTTTTTTACATTATCCAGAGTACCCTATTGTAGACAGTGGCTGCCAAGCATATGTCCACATCCTAATTCCCAGAACCTGTGGGTATTACCTTATTTGGAAGAAAGGTCTTTGCAGATGTGACTAAATATCTTTAAGAAGGGGAGATTATCCAGGATTATCCAGGTGGGCCCTAAATGCCATCATAAGTGTCCTTATAAAACAGAGGCAGAGGGAGATTAGACTCCCACTCAGAGGAGAAGGTGATGTGACGATGGAGGCAGCCATTGCAGTGATGCAGCCTCAAGTGAAAGAATGACAGCAACCACGAGAAACTTGAAGAGGCAAGAAAGGATTTTCCTCCAGAACCCCTGGAGGTAGCACAGCCCTGCCAACACTTGATTTCTGACTTCAGTCCTCCAGAACTGTGAGAGAGTACATTTCTGTCATTTTAAGCCACCAAATTTGTGGTAATTTGTTACAGCAGCTACAGGAAACTGATACACACCCAGAACAGGTTTTTTTATGGCTCATGCTAGGGAATACATCTTTTCCTTTGGAGTTTGACTTCTGTCTGGGACCAAAAGGTAATCATTACCTCTGTCAGTGCTCAAATAGGATGACTGAAGTTTCATTTCAATCCTGTTGTCACTCTAGACTTCTAAAAATGGAAGGACACGTGTATTGCTTAAAGGTCAATAACATTCAGAGGCTAGGTAATTGCTTTGATCATTCCCAATTTGCTCTCTTTATGTACTGTTTAGGTATTGGCAAATTACATGGAACTTGCAAGAACACGAGCTTAGAGTAACCATTGGCTCACATCACAGTGCTTCATTCCAAGCACTTCATGGGTGTAATAGAGTCAGCTATTAATAAACATTGGGAAATGTATTAATTCCTTTAACAAATATTTATTGAATTCCTTCTAAGTGCCATGCACTGCCCTAAATACTAGGGACTCAGCATAGTCAAGACAGTCAAGGTCCCTACCCTCAAGGAACAATCATTCTATGGAGTGAAGAAGAAGAATAAACAAGTAAATAACTAAGACTGTTTATGATAGTGTTAAGTGCTATGAAGAAAATATGTGAAGGCACTAAAGCAGTGCCAGGGATATAGTAGGTGCTCAGTAAATGCTTGTTGAATGAATGAGCAAGGTGGAGACCATGGGGATGGTTTGGAAGAGGCAACACTAAACATTATGGTCAAGGAAGAGTGTCATCTGAGAAGTTAATATTTGAGGCAAGACAGAAAGGCTGAAAAGGATCTGGAAAAAGACCCCTCCACTGCACAGGCCCAGAGGTGGGCACAGCTCCACATGGTCATGGAAGAAATTGAGTGCGGCTGGAACAGAGTGAGCAAGAGGGAAGTTGGGGATGAGCTTGGAGAGCGAGGCAGAGGCCAGAGGCTTGGAGAGTTTGGAGTTTTCTCTAAGCACAAGTCGTCATGTGATCTCATGAACATTTTTTAAATTTCACTTTGGCTGCTATATGACAGGTTATATCATTGTTCTGCACCTCAAATTCTTCATTTGCCAAATAGAGTTAGGTATATTTACCCAGCAGAGTTTTTATAGGGATAGAAACATTTTATTTAAAGCACCTAACACGGTGTCTGGCAAGTAGTTGATGCTTTAGCATCATCATTACCAGGCTGGCACTTAGGGCTTTGTTCCTCATCTTCATATAAATTCTGAAAAGGCAGAGTTCAGGATTCCTACCCTAAATTAAGCTAAACTAAATCTTAGTGCTCTCAAAATCAATAGTTACATTCCCTCCCCTGATATCGGAAGGAAAGGAACCAGCATTTTGGGCTTAGACCAGTCAGGATAAATTCCAGGAGCTGGACATGGAGTCGCCCCCCTCAGCCATGTGGGGAAGCGATAAACACGGGAACAAAAGCACCGCTGGGACAGGAAGGAAGAGGAGGAAATGGCGGATTAGCATTAGCAATGGTGAGTTAGCAACGGGGTCTGCTACAGAGTGTGTGATATAAAGTCTCTCCTTCATCTCTGCCTTGCTGAGTCTTCACTAAATTCCACATTGCTCTCCAATGATTGTTTTCAAGTAGACTATTGGGAAGTGTATTAATTTCCTAGAGCTGTGGTAACAAGTTACCATAAACTTGGCGGTTTAAAACAACAGAATTTATTCTGTCACAGATTTGGAGGCTAGAAGTCCAAAATCAAGGTGTCAGCAGCGCCATGCTCCCTCTGAAGGCTCCAAGAAAGAATCCTTTGTTGCCTCTTCCTACCTTCTGGTAGCTCCCAGCAAGCCTTGAGTTTCTTTGGTTTGTAGTTGTATCACTCAGTTTCTGTCTTCATCTTCTGTGTGTGTGTCTGTGTGTCTGTGTGGCCTCTCCTCTTTTTATAAAGACACCAGTTATTGAATTTAGGGCCCATCCTAAATCCAGGATGACTTCATCTCGAGATCCTTAACTAATTACTTCTGCAAAGACTCTATTTCCAAATAAGGTCACATTCACAGGTACCAGGGGTCGGGATGTGAACATAGCTTGTGTGGGGACACAATTCAACCCATTACAGAGACTGTAAGTCAAACAAAAGGAACTGGGGACAGCAGCCACCTAGGATATATAAGGATAGCACTAATAGCACCTACTGCACAGGTAGTGTGTCCCTGAGACCAGTGATTCCTTAATGGCTGTCTAGAAACCAATGTCATGGTCTGATCAAGTTTTCTCAGGTCTACTGCATCCCTCTCAGATACAGCCTGACCTCACCTTGTTGAGTTATCAGGCCCAGGCTGGGCAGCCTGGAGTGAGCAATTACTGAACATTCTGCAAGTCCCTTCCTGCCACCCTGTTAGCCAGACACCTGATCAGATTTAAGTAGCAAACAATTCAAGGTTTATCTCTGATAAATTCTGGAGCGCTGATGTTCAATGTTGTTGATTAAGGTTTGATCATGTACTTCGACTATCAAGCAACTAAGTGGCAGGATTGACTTTCTAAATTAAGAAGCATATTGCTGACCTTGCCTCAGTGGAAGGCCGTTCCATCTGTACCCATTGTGACTGCATTTGTCTACAAATAACGGAAATGCCAACAACACTGTCTTAAATAAGGAATGTGTCTCATCAATGAGTTCAGGACTGGTTTGAGAGCGTAAAGGTGTCATCAAAACCCCAAGCGTCTTTTGTCTTCCTCTTCTTCCATCTTCAGTGTATGACTTCCATCCTCACAATCAATTATCTGCTGCATCCAGACATGATGTCTGCTTTACAGGCTTGGATCTTTTACCTTTTTTTTTTGTGAGGAAGATCAGCCCTGAACTAACATTCATGCCAATCCTCCTCTTTTTTTTGCTGAGGAAGACCGGTCCTGAGCTAACATCTATTGCCAATCCTCCTCCTTTTTTTTTCTCCCCAAAGCCCCAGTAGATAGTTGTATGTCACAGTTGCACATCCTTCTAGTTGCTGTATGTGGGATGCTGCCTCAGCATGGCCGGAGAAGCGGTGCATTGGTGCGCGCCCGGGATCCGAACCCGGACCACCAGTAGCGGAGTGCGCACACTTAACCGCTAAGCCACGGGGCCAGCCCCAGGATATTTTTCAATACCATTATTTTTAAAAATTTTGCTGTATATGAGTTATTTTTCCTAGAATTTAGTGAGCTCTTTTTCTCTTCATATCATAGTCTTTGTCTAGCTCAAAATGATTTTCTTCAATTATATCTTCATTTATTGCTTCAGATTCCTTTTTCAGGGTCACTTACTGTTTTTTGGTTAGATAGCTGTTGTTTCTCAACCACATTCATCTTCTTTTCCATGATAGCTTTCATCTCTTTATCATTTCCTCTATGTTCTTTGGAGAGTTGTCATCTTCCACATCACTGATTTATTTTCTGTTCCATATTGCCTCTCTCCTGATGCGTATTTTAATTCTGCTACTGCATTTTAGATTTTCTTGCATTGTTTTCTCATTTCAACTTTCTTGTACTTCTGCCTTTATGTTAGGTTCATTTCTCTTTTTGCTTTGTATGTGGTCTTCCTGTGCTTTTTGAGTCCACCAAGCATGTATCTTCTAAAATTTACTTTACTCTGCTGTATGTAAGAAATCTCTTTCAGAAGAAAGCTCTTTATCTGAATCTTGGGTCAATACTCTTTTCCTTCACTAAAACATCTTTTCATAGGACTTATGTTGTTGTTGTTGTTGGTTTCTTGTTGGCTTCTCCTTGAATGGAGCAGACTGTATATCCAACTCTGGCAGGTAGAGTAGGGTAACTAAAGGAGGGGTAAGTAGAGTATTTACAAGAAGCACTATACACAGACACACACACACACAGACACAGACACACACACACACACACACATTTCACTTAAAATAAGCTCCTTGCCTGACACTCTCCGATATACCTGAAAGTCAAGTTAATGTGCATCAACCTAGTTCAAGTTGCGATATTTAATAAGTGTTCATCTTGTACGGCTCTTCTAGCCTGAGGCTGGATCTTCCTCATCTCTAATGACTGCGTTCTCTGATTAAGCCAGAGAAGCTAAGATAGTTTAGAATTCTCTGTATATTCTTGGTGCTCTTCTTGTCGTTGTTCATGTTTTATAATGATTTTCTTTATGTAATTGAGCTCCTTACAATTAAACATGCTGCCAGCAGGCCAGCCCTAGGCTTGTCCCCTTCTACTTCCTGCTCTCTTAAGTATTAAACATTATAGGTTCTGTAGAAAGAGGACCCAATTATTACTTTAGCTAACTTAGAAGACAGTTTCCATGGGGTTACAGAATGGAGATATATAGATATACTAGATATAGATATAGAGTAGGTAGATAGATAGATAGATAGATAGATAGATAGATAGATAGATAGATAATTTGATCTACACAAAACTTGTGTCTCAGAACTAGGAGAGACCATGGGGTGAGAAGATAGATGATTAGTCCTTCCTTCTCTGAAGCCATCTATGCCATATCTGAATGTGAAGCATGTCTTATATCATCCAGGAAAATAGTTTTTGACCTTTACCTTCAACAGTGATATCAATTGAGATTCTCCTCAGTTTCACTACACCTACGCCCGCAGCTGGGACTTCGGCATATCATCATCCTCATTGCCTCTTTGTAGTCTTTTGGTGTATCTTCATGGGTTTCTTAATAAGAATTTAAAAGAAATATCAGGTATTGCTGGTCTGATGCTGTGTGAACAGTAGTCTGAATAACATTTAAGAATAGTTATCAGTCAGAATAGTATGTACCATGTGTCAATTATTATTATTCTAGTCAATGTCCTTTTGTGTATTTAGGAATATTCTTCATCTTCTGCCGTATACATTATGTATTTTTATGTCATAATTTACCTAACAAGAACTATATTTTCTATTAGGTATAGCATATACAATTTAAACTGTGTTTTGAAATTTTCTTTGTGCCAAAACTTTCATGAAGAAATAATGTTTTAAAATTCAAACACTAACTATAAGGTTTCTTTTTTAAGTACCTGAGACTACTGAGGATACTACAGTTGGAACAGAAATTCCAAAAGGATCCAAAGAGGACTTGGAAACTAAAGAATTATCTGAAACAGGTTAGATTATAAAATAAAAACAGTTTGTGCGTAAAAGTGCTTTTCATATTCTCTTACAAAGGGTCTAGTCCCTTATTCTAGGCATAGTACCAGCTTCCTACTTATTTCTTTCTATGTTGTATGCAAGTTGATGTGTGTTATATTTATTTAGCTTATTATATTAAAAGTGTATCTAGCCAGCTTATAACATTGTTTTTCATCAAACTTTATATCTTTTATTAACAGTTGAAGTTGCTATATGAAATTCATATTAATTATCCAAATAATTTGGATTTTATTAATAGGTAATAATTCATCTATAGCCAGTACAAGGAACAAAGCATAATTAAAATGTGAATTTATGAATGTGTATTATTGCTTAGAACACTAAGTTTATTTCTTTCAAATATTTTAAAAATATTATAAAGTATAAATTATTTTGGCAATATGGCTAAAGATATAGTATTTGAAGGCTTTTTTTTTTTTTTCCTTTAACCTTTACTCAAAAGTTGTGCTACCTGAGTTTCCAGAAGACTCTTATCCTGATGTTCCTGAAATGGAGCCAATTAAAGAGAAGGTTAAATCTTTTAGCTCCGCCTGGCGACAGCTGGAAACAGCAATCAATGATTCTTTGGTTCAAATTTTAAACTTGGAGATTGCTGACAAAACTCCAGAGGAACTACTTCAAAAAGTGGTTGAGACTATGGAAAGTAAGGGCTGTAATCATAACATTTATTGTCAAGAGCAGGTAATATTATTAAAAGCACTGTACGTTGAAGGTCTTTCTTGATGGTTTATGAAGTAAAACATCCAGGATATCCAGGAATGATATCTAAAATGTTTAACAGCTCTCCCAGCGCAAGCTCCCACCAATCAGAACAGCCCTGGGACAGAGACAGCGCTGGTCAAACTGGCTGGTGGTCGCTTGAAGGATTTGTAATGGCCTGTTTGCATACACATTTAAACTAAGAGATCAGTCACTATAATTAATTTTCTTAATCTTTGACTACGGTAATATGCTAATATCTTTTTATCCTAAAAATGTCTTCCCAAATGTTTCTTCTTTTTTTTTACAGAACCTTTTCAGTACGCTGCATGGGAGTTAAGTATGGAAGATTATAATGAAGAAACAGAAGACTATCAAGCCGAAGCCGAAGGTGATGAGGAGCTAGAAGAGGAAGAAGAGGAAGAGGACGAGGTATGAGTCTTTTATTACTGCCACTCACGTTGCTCGCATCATATCCAGAGTGGTAACTAGCGCTTTTGGACCCCAAGTAAACAAGCAGGCATCCTCAATTTTATAAATAAACATTTTCAACACACTTTGCCTCCACCCCAGCCTCACTTGACCCCGGAAATGCCAGGGGTCAGTATATTAGACAGTATATTACACACATGAAAAAAATAAAAGGGAAATCTTTAAAAATTTTTTTCCATGGAAAAATCTATAGGTATGAGAGACAGAAATATTTTACTAATTTAACAGAAGTGAGTGTGGTATGTAAAATACAGCAGTGGCATCTTTGAGAGGCTGCTTGCAGGATAATAATAGGCAGTATTCTCAAACAGGAACAACCCATTTTCAGGCACCAGTCTACTCCCTTGGCACCAACTTGATAACCATGCTCATTTGATAGCCACTCAATTTGGATATCTAACAATAATAAAATAGGAAGTGATTCTTTAATTTTGGCTTTTATCAATAAAACAAAATAATGTATTAAGGTAGATAAACATACAGTGGTAATTAACTAAACCCAAATATCTATGTGTCAAACAACAAATGTTATGTAGCTTGATTCTGATAACAACTTTCAGTACTGTATCACTAAGGAACTGCTGAGACCTTGAGTCAGGGTCTAAAGGATGTGAGTTTCGTCCCACTTGTGTTCAGATTCTCTTCTTTCAATCATCCTTCTTCTGCCGTTCTTCTTCTGGTCTGCAAGAGAATGGTCTCTTTCTTGTATCTGCAGACAATTCTCAGGCTGTCTGTAATACTCAACACTTAACACTTTTAAGTATGGTCTTCATCAGTAATATAGTGTTTTTCCTCACTTCCGCTCTTCCTAATTTACCACAACACGTCAGTTTTGCCTGCTGTATTAGTCTCCTAAGGCTGCTGTAACAAAGTACCACAAACTGAAAGGCTTAAAACAACAGAAATTTATCCTCTCGTGGTTCTTGAGGCCAGAGTTCTGAAATCAAGGTGTCAGTTGGCCATGCTGCCTCCCAAGGCTCTAGGGAGAATCCTTCCTTGCCTGTTGCAGCTTCTGGTGGCTCTGGGTATCCCTTGGCTTATGGCTGCTTAACTGCAATCTCTGCCTCTGTTTGCATATGGCCTTCTCCTCTCCTGTGTCTTCTCCTTCTCTTATAAGGACACTTGTCACTGGATTTAGGGGCCACCTGGATAATGAACGATGGTATATCATCTTGAGATCCTTAATTATGTCTGTAAAGATGCTTTTTTCCAAATAAGGCAGATTTTGTCTGCCAGGAGTTCTGGGAGCAGATCCTTAGAAATTTTGATCCAAGAGGAAAGAGAGCACTCTATCTTTAGATCCAAATGGAAAAAGAGCAAGAAATAAGTTTGCTTCTCCCAGCTGACTAATCATAGTAACTAGAGGACTTAGCGTGTGATTGAACCGGCCTCAGTCACATGCCCACCCAGTGCCTGTGAGGTGGGGAGTTACTGTGATGGTCTGGTCCACTCAAGCACCATGAAATGTGGAAGGAGCAGTTCGCCAGGAGAAGAGGGAGAAGAGTCATGTTACTAGAAAAGGGAAGAAAGGCGATATGCAGACAAAAGTAAAACATATGAGTACATCATAAGAAAAATTTTGGGAAGATATATACTAATATGTTCATGGTCATTCTGGGCAAGATGGAATAAAAGAGATTGGATTTACCCTTCTGCCTGAAGCAACTGAAAAACAGCATACAATATATTAAACCATTTTCAAGACATTGGCACAAGGCAGTGAAGCACAGTGGTCCCAGAAAGATGGGAAACAAATGAGTTGCACCCTATGATATCCCAGCTTACTATCTGTAAGGTCCTGTGCATTGTCCAGGCCATGGTACAGGGAGGAGGCACCCAGGCAGAGCCTGGCCGACTGCTTGATTGGAGGAAATAGAGCAGAGAATCCCGGGGCACCAAAGCAGCTAGAGCTTACAGAGAAGGGACCAGAGAGGAGAGAACTGCACAGAAAGAGAACTTCGGAGACCTACAGAGCATCCCCTTCAAGTACTCAGCAGAGCACTGATCAGCTTTGCATGTGAGGAAACTATTGGAGGCCAGGGAAAGTACCACCTGAAAAGGCAGAGGGACCAGTACCTGGATCTCACACATGGCCGGAATCAACCTGTTCCTACCAACCAGACTGAAAAATCTCATAATTTGTGGGCCATTGGGTAGGGTACTAAAAACGGTCTAGCCTCAGGAGTTGGGGATAATTAGACCTGGAATAGTACACAGCAAAAAAAATTAAATAAAAGAACTGCTGATACATGCAACAACCTGGATGAATCTCAAAATAATTGTGCTAAGAGAAAGAAGCCAGACAAAAAAGAATGCATACTGTATGACTCCATTTATATAAAATTCTAGAAAATGCAAGCTATTTATAGTGACAGAAAGAGCAGTGGTTGCCTGGGGATGGGGCAGGTAGGAGGCAAATAGGGCAGCAGGGAAGGATTACAAAGAGGCATGAGCAAACTGTGCTATGGATGAATATGTTCATTATCTTGATTTTGGTGATGGTTTCACAGATGAATGTATATGTCAAAACTTATCAAATTATATACTTTAAATATGTACAGTGTTTTAATGTCAGTTATACCTCAATCAAGCTGTTAAAAATGTTAATAGTGGTTATCTCTGATTGATGGACTTACAAGTAATTTTTATTTTTTGCATATTTATATTGTGTGATTTTTTAACATTAGAAATGTATCATTTTTACAATAGGAAAAAGTCAACAGCAAAGATATTTCCCTTTTGCCAAACAAAAAGTACAAAAAGAAACAACAGTTCTAATGCCACTGCAGAGTTCAGGAAGCGTACCAAGATGTGCCCAGGTGTTTGTCTTTTCTCATCAGTCCTGCCTGTACTTGGCACGTCCTTACATCTGTGGGTTATGTCATTCTGTGTCTGTGGGAAAGTCATTCTTGCCTCTCCTCTGTCTCTTCCTTTTTCTCCCTCCATAATACCTATTATTGGTTAAGACTCTTGGATCTATTCTCCAAATATCTTTTCCCTCAAATGTTCCATCTCTTTATATTTTGCTCATGTACTTTTAGATATGTCTTCCATTCAATCTTCTCACTTAAGACATTCATTGGGGTCTCTAGAGTGGTATATTAGTTTCCTAGTGAGGCTGTAACAAATTAGTAGAAAGTTGGTGGCTTAAAACAACCAAATTATTGTACAGCTCTCAAGGTCAGTCGTTGGAAATGAATCTTACAGGGCTAAAATCAGTGTTGGCAGTGCTGTCCTTTCCTCTAGAGGACAATCCTTTTCCTGTCTTTTCCAGCCTTGGGAGGTCACCTGTGTTCTTTGGTTCATGGCCTCTTCCTCCATCTTCCAAGCACATTGCTTCAACCTCTGCTGTCCATCATCTCATCTCCTTCTTTTGCCTTTGACCTTCTTGCCTCCCTCCTGTAAGGACCCTTGTGATTACATTGGGCCCACCAGGATGACCTCCCCATCTCAAGATCCTTAACTTAATCACACACATAAGGTAACACATTCCCAGATTGGGGATCTTTGGGGGGCCATTATTCTGTCTACCACAAGTGATAACTCTTTCTCAGCTCCTTTACAGAATTTGTTGGTACTCAGGAACTTTCTAGTGTTTACTTGAATCTCTATAGATGTGTTTATTATTTTTCTACTCAGAGATTGGGTTTCTTCCATCTCTGTGTTGCAGAGTTTTGTGGTCTATTTGATCTGACTTGTCTTTCAGTCTGCTAGGTTCTCTTAGATGGGTGGTTGTTTTCTCTTTATTTTGGTTCAGTGGGGTTCAAGTCTTTTGCTGGAGTGCTTTAGGTGACAACATTCTCAAAAAATGTGAAAGGCAAAGTGACTTCTCTCCCCATAAGTCAGGACTGTAGAACAGATAGACCACCTATTCATTGCTAAGGCCTGCAGTTACCTGGATTTCTCATAATTGCCCAGATGCAGCGTCAAGCAGGACTCCTCCCACCCATACAGCTTTTTCTTGGTCTTTTGTGGACCAGAGAGACCACAAACACTCTTGGGTGGTGGTTGCTGATGCTAACATTCCCCAGAAAATCCACAGTTCTCTGCAAACAAAATTCCTCCTAGGACTCACCATCTTAATACTCTGGTCCCTCCGATGTTTGTCTCCAGGCACTCATCCAGCCCATAGTGGTAAAGAGTGCTGTGCAGTTTCCTCCCCTCAGATGTCCATGGGTACCAGCCACCTCCCCCAGCAACTATTTAACACTGAGGAGGTGGTAGAGAAAGGAAGGGAGTGTCTTCAGATCACCATCTTTCCGAATCTCTTGCTGCAAGACCAGCCCACCACCCCCACCCCCACCACCATCACCACCACACCCTACCTCACATTCTGTTTCTAAAATTTATTTAAAGATAATTCTAGGCCAACCCATTATAAGGATAAACTGAAGTCAAAAAATGTATGCCATTTACAACAATTAACTGTAAAAACAAAATGACTCAAATGGATCAAGATATAAAAAGCAAATGCTAACAAAAAAAAGAAGAAATGGCATTCTAAATATCAGTAAAAGTCGAATTCAAGGAGAAATGCATTAAAACAACAACAAAAAAGATATTTTATGTTGTCAAAGATAAACAAAGCCAGGCACTAGTTAAAGTGGTAAGGACAGATTTTAATCAGTAATAACTATTGCAATTGTAAACTCACCTCCAATTTCTACAGAGGTGACTGGACGTTTTAAAGGGAGAATTAGGGAGTAGGGAGGGGGACAAGCAGGGGCTCTGTAGAGTCAGGAAAGTGAAAAATTACAAAGGGTTAGCCAGTGTAAATGCAATTAGACCACCTATGTCTGCTAGCTGGCAATTATGGAAGTTAGGATTCTGTCGCCCCACAGAGACTGGGAGACGGAGGCCCTATCCTCATGTGTTGGCTGGAACAAACAGTAAATTTTTTTGGCAGCCTTGAGTTTTCTCAGGCAGACACTATAAGGGAGGATAGGGTCATCTTAGGGATGTGGCCTTGAGCCGCTAGAAACTATGTTAGTGTTTACGTCTTTTTTCCCCCAGCTTTATTGAGATATAGTTGATGTATAACATTTTATAAGTTTAAGGTGTGCAACATGATGATATTATGAAATGATTACCACAATAAGGTTAGTTAACATATCCACCACCTCACATAATTACAATTTTATTTTTTTGGTGGTGAGAACATTTAAGATCTACTCTCTTAGCAGCTTTCAAATGTATAATACATTATTGTTAACTGTAGTCACCGTGTTGTACATTAGATCCCCAAAACTTATTCATCTTACAACTGGAAATTTGTACCCCTTGACCCCTGGCAAGTACCATTCTCTTCTCTGTTTCTATGAGTTTGGCTTTTTTGTTTGTTTTTAGATTCCACATAAAGGTGAAATCATGCAACATTTGTCTTTCTCTGTCTAACTTACCTCACTTAGCATAATGCCCTCAAGGACCATCTATGTTGTCACAAATGGCAGGATTTCCTTCTTTTTTTATGGCTGACTAATATTCAATTGTATATATATACCACACTTTCTTTATCCATTCATCTGTCAATATGCAAGTCTCATAGGTGAAGTTGAGAAGAGGGCTCAGAGGAACCTGGCTAGAGCTTGGTCACGGAAAGAATCTTTGTCAATACTAATAAGAGGAATAATGAATGTTGATAGTATAATTACAATAGTATTTTTACAGATTACATAATATAGTATAATTATAAATTCTTGTGTATAAAATAGCAGCATCAAATATATATGAAGAAAAATCTTAGAAATACAGAGAATATGATGCTACTACAGTACAATCTCAGTGGAATCCTTTAATGTATCTCTCAGAAATTGACAGATCACCAGGCAAATAATAAATAAGATAATAAAGATTTGAAAAACACTCTAAATAAGCTTGCTTTAATCGATAGAGAACTCTGTACCTATAAAAAATGAACATTCTCGGGCCAGCACGGTGGCATAGTGGTTAAGTTTTCGCACTCCACTTCAGCAGCCCAGGGTTTGTGAGTTTGGATCCCAGGTGTGGACCTGCACACCACTCATCAAGCCATGCTGTGGTAGCGTCCCTTATACAGAATAGTAGAAGATTGGCACAGATGTTAGCTCTGGGACAATCTTCCTCACCAAAAAAAAAAAAAAAAAAAAAAGAACAGAACATTCTCTTTAATGCTCGCATAATAGTTCACAAAGAAAATCACAATGAAATATAAAAAGTAGAAATCTTACAGATCACATTCTCTGATCACAATGCAATAAAACAAAAAATTAACCCCAGAAGGACAGTACTTCCCCATCCCTCCATTTAAATTTTTGAAATTTAAAAAATATATGCACATATTTTCTTTCTAAATGCTAGTGAGTTAAATAAGAAATAAAAGTGAAACTACAGACTATTTAAAAATTAACGATAAGTAAAAGATCACATATAAAAGCTTCGTTTTGTAGCAGAAATAGAAGAGTTGCCAGATTGAAAAGAAAACACATAATATCCAGTAAAATTTGAATTTAAGACAAATATTTTTTATATAAGATACATACTTATGTATGATACATACTGAAAATTTTTTTATCTGAAATTCAAATATAACTGAGGAGCCTGCCGTTTTATTTGCTAAGTCTGGCAACCGTACTTGAAGTGCATTTATTGAAAAACAAGAAAGACTGGAAAGGTTATTTAAGCATTCAACTCAAGAACCTGGAAAAAAGCCAACAAAATAAACCAAAAGAAAATAGAAAGAAGGAGATTAAAGACAAAAATTAATGAAACAGGTAAACAAGACAAAATGAAAACAGTAGGCCTAACTTCAAAAAATCAAGAGTTGGTTCACTGACAAGAGCAATAAAATAGACAAACTTCTGGCAAGTTGAATAAGGTAAAAAGAAGCAGAAATAAATAACGTTTGAAACAGAAATGGGTGTATAATTAGATAAAAAAAGAGAGTTTTAAATTACAGGAATTTTATACTAATAAATTTTAAAGTCAACATGAAAAGGATTTTCAAAATATGAATTACTAAAATCTGCTTGGGAAGAAAGATAAAAGCTGAACAAACAAACATAATAGAGAGGAGTTGTAGGTCATTTCTAATAGACCTTTTTTTTTTTTTTGTGAGGAAGATCAGCCCTGAGCTAACACCCATGCTAATCCTCCTCTTTTTGCTGAGGAAGACCAGCTCTGAGCTAACATCTATTGCCAATCCTCCTCCTTTTTTTTTCTCCCCAAAGCCCCAGTAGATAGTTGTATGTCATAGTTGCACATTCTTCTAGTTGCTGTACGTGGGACGCAGCCTCAGCATGGCTGGAGAAGCGGTGCGTAGGTGTGCGCCCGGGATCCGAACCCGGGCCACCAGTAGCGGAGCGTGCGCACTTAACTGCTAAGCCATGGGGCCGGCCCTCTAATAGACCTTTGCTGGTTAGATAATTCCTATATTGTTTAAACTCTTCCACATCATGGAAAAAGATCCACACTTCCCAGTTCATTTTGAAGCTTGTGTAACCCTGATGCAAAAATTGAAGAAGAATGGTGCAACAAAAGTATAGCTTAGTCTCATTTTTGCACCTTTTCAGAAAGTTGTTCGCTATATCTTGTTTTGGGAAAAAAAAGAGACATATTGTAGAATAATCATGTAAAGGTTTATTCTGTTGGTATTTTTAAAAGTACTATATTTGTGCCTAAATATTTGTCTATTTTTGTATGTATATTGGTAGGACATACTTAGAAAAAAGGGTCTGGAAGGACACGTGAAACCATTAAGTGTTAATATAGTTCTGTAAGGAAAAAGGTGAGAGGAGATTTTCACTTTTTATGCGTTGTGATGTGTTGTGAATATTTTTACAATAAGTATGTATTTTATAACACAGAAAATTACTTTTTAAATGTATTTCCACTGCTTTAAGTAAATTGCAAGAATCCTTAAGGGACTTTACACGTATTTTCTTAATTTATCACAAATGAAAATACGTTACACATTTCCAGTTGAACTAACTAAAATATTTCCAAATTATTATTTGATTACATATCCACTTAGTAGGAAACGAAGCAAATCCTGAGGCATCTCCCATTTCACTGTCAATGAGTAAGAAGTTGTGACCCTGACTCAGCTTATACTTCCTGAGAATAATCTTATTTTAGAAAGTGGCCTCATGGTGACGCTACACTAGCACGTCTGGGGTTTTTCATCACACCTTTGTCTGTAGAGGTCTGGGGACGCCTCATTCTCGGTGCTGCTTTATTTTCTTTATGAAAATAAAGAAGCTTGGGATATGAACTTAGAAGGATGTGAGAAACTGATTGTTAAAATTAAGTATAATAGTATAAGGACTGGCCTTTTGTGGATTGTTTTAAAGGTCTATTGTTACGGATTAAATATTATTCCAGATTCATTATTTTTTTTAAATCTCTCATTTGTATTGCCTCAAAGTAATTTTTAATAATGTTCTCCAAACTTTGAATAATATTTCTAGGATGAAGATAGGATTAAAGAGAAGAGGAGGCATCTGGGAGATACAAAGCACTTTTGCCCAGTGGTTCTCAAAGAAAACTTTATCCTACAACCAGGCAACACAGAAGAAGCAGCTAAATATCGCGAAAAGATCTACTACTTTTCAAGTCCTGAGGCCAAAGAAAAGTTTTTGGAGCATCCTGAGGAGTATGTGGCTGATACAGAACCGTTAAAGGTGAAAACAATATTCCTGTCCTAATGATTGCTCCTGGGTTCTTTTTTAGGGACTAATTAATTACCTCCATCATTTTACTTAATAATGAAGTCCCCATTGTTATCTGATATAACAATATAGAGAATATGTCTAAGTTCCAAGAACAACCTTTTGGAATATAACATAAAATAATTATCTATTTTGATTTTCTACAGTAATGCCTTGTGTCAAACCAACACTTAATATCTGTCTTTTTAGCCGAAGTAAAAAGACACAGCTGAATTTACTGCTTACTGTATTAAAGACTAGCTATGCTGGTTAGTCTCTCCCAGCAGAGCAGTCTGCTGATCGTGAGACAGGATTCCGGGGAAACGTAGGATTCAGGGGTTGGTGGAGTTCCAGTGGGTTGCCATCATCTGCCTACATGGGATACTCGGGAGACTGCAGTTGACCTGGTTCACTCTCAGAGACATGATTACAGGGGCAAGTCCCTGCCCGACTGGTTGACTCTCAGGAGCGAGGGCTGACACTGATTCATTGGGTAGCAAGAGTGTTCACTGAGGTGAGTTGTCCTTGATCAATTAAACCATTTTAAAATTGATTCAAATGGCTATTGTTACCATGGCTATAGAACAATCAGTCTTTTCTTAAGTTTGCGGTGACGGTTTTTATTATTAGTTTATCATCATTGGAACAGTTTTCTATATTCTTTAAAAAATATTTATTAAAGTTGGACACAAAAGAACAAATACTGTATGATTCCACTTATACAAGGTACCAGAATAAGCAATTTCACAGGGACAGAAAATAAAATAGTGGTTTCTAGGGGCTGGGACGAGGGGAGAATGGGGTTATTGTTTAATGGGTAGAGAGTTCCACTTTGGGATGGTGAAAAAGTTCTGGAGAGAAAGAGTGGTGATGGTTGCATAATACTGTGAAGGTACTTGATGCCATAGAATTATACACTTAAAAATGGTTAAAATGATAAATTTTATGTTATGTATATTTTACTACAATAATAAAAGAATACATTATGGCAATATTTTATTCATTTTCTAAAATAAAGTGCACACAATAACTGCACCGGTTTTAGACAAGAGTCTTCATTTTTATGTTTTACTTTCTCATCCTCTCCCACATGGATATATATTCTTTCCGGTGCATATAGTATTTATAATCTGTTTTTTCACTTAATATTATATCAATGAAAGTTTATATATTTTTACATAGATCTCATAAAGCTTAATCATTTTGAAATACCATTTAAACATCCAATTTATTGATAGACATTTTTTCACAGTATTTTTCATAGTGTGATTTTGCCATTGCAGATATGATATAGTATCTAGGAAATCTTTGGGCATATCATCCTTTGTTTCTGCTGAATTATTTTATTAGTCTAATTCCCTGGATTACAAAATCAAAATATATAAATCACAATAAATTGTCACTACTTTCAGTAACACCAACGCCTTCTTAAATAGCATATACAACACGGTTTAAACTCTTCTGGATAATCTAGGCCATTTTCTTGAACCTCAATTTTTATATGGTGCCCACGGGGACTACTAAAGTATATGGACAGTTGAACCTTGCAGCACTGCTGGTGTTGGGAATCATTTAAGGACTGTGGCCTTTTCTTTTGTTGTTGTTTTGTTCCCTCTTAGTCCATTTTGCCACTTGTGATCTATTGGCTTGTTTTACACAAATCCATGTGGATGAGAGCCTGAAATCTTGATGGTGATTTTACAGTTTCTCTGCCAAGCATCAAGTACACTGGGTTTTCCGGCAACATTTCTCTTCGCTACCCAGCTACTTTAATACACTCTGAATTCTAGACAGCTTTAGTTGCCAGAGGTTTAACCCATGCATGAGTGAGATGTTACTCCAGCAATTTCGTCATTGAGGGATTTAAAATGTGATCCAAAAGTATGGTGTGAGACTGCAGCTACATAATTTCATACCATTCTATTTTCATTATTCACCATTCTACTTTTCATTATTTGTTTTGTGATGCATCGATTGACCTAAGTCTTGTCATATGCCCAATTCTTGAACTAACGATGGAATCAATTCCACTGGAAGCACATAAACTAAGAGTGATGAAGGGTGGTCTCCCAGGGGGGAATCCAGATATGGTTAACAGAAGAGGAATGAATAAATGCTGGGTGGCAAAATCAACAAATATTTATATCATGTCTTCCTCTTGCTTTTGAAGGTTTTTCAAACCCTTGTTTTGCTGAAACAAATTTTCAACTAACTCTCTTCATGTCTGAAAATGTTATTATTTGGTTCTCATGTATGTTTGATAATTTGTATGGGCATAGAATTCTAGGCTGAAAATCATTCCCTTTCAGAATATTAAAGATATTGCCTTATTGTGTGCTAGCATCCAGTGTCTCTAGGCTGATTTTAATTCCTTTGTAGGTAAGCTTTATTTTTTAAATATCTGAAAGCTCTTAAGAGCTTCTTTTCATTCTTTGTGTTCTTAAAATTGTCCAGGATCTTTTTTATTCATTGCGCTGGAGACACAGTGCATGTTTAGTCTGAAATCACATGTCTTTCATGCTAGGGAATCCTAGAATTTCATAGTAGTATTTAACTTTTTACTTCAGCAATGATAGTTTTAGTCTCTAAGAGCTCTTTCATTTCTCTGATATTTCTTTTTTCAAATGTTCTCTTCTTTTTTGGACTTGCTATCTTCTTAAACCTCCTAAATTTCTTAAAAAAAAATTTTTTTTCCTATTCCCTGAGTTACCTAACTCCTCTTTCTTCTGTATTTCTCTGGTACACTTTTTCCCTACATCTTTAAACTCTTCTCTGAACATTTCCTTCGCAAGGACAGAAGGTAATGAGGCTGTGCTCTTTGCTTCCCTCTGCTGCTCTCAATCCCATTACTTCCAGCCCCTTTAGGCTCATTCTATCCAGATATATCACCATATCCCTGCTCCTCCTTGCTGTCGCTTACCAATTTCATAGTCATTTCCCCACATGCACAAAAGATTTAGCTGCTGTTTCATCCCAACTCTCACCATTGTTCTTGACAATTTCATCATCTGATGGACAATCCATACAACTGCATCTCTGTGGGTTCTCTGACTTCAGGCTTCCTCATCTCCTATGTGGAGATTACAGAAATTAATGAAGGGGCCTCTAGTGTTTCATTATTAATGGGCTTTTGTTTGGTAGAGACATTTTTTTTTATCACCCTAAGAAAGTATCTTTCCATCCTTTTTTAATTAAAACTTTTCTAAAAAACAAAACTAACGTTATTTTATTAAATTCCTTTTGGTACATGTTATCAAGATGATCTGATGGTTGTTGATGCTCCCTGAGGACCCTTGTTGATGCAATGTATCATTTTAGTTGATATCCTACTGTCAAAATATCCTTGAGTTTGTGAAGTGATAATTCAGGGAGGGCAGTTAATAAGTCTTATGTTTTCTAAATTACTGAAACCTTCCTTTTCTTCACTCTCCTTCTACCCTACCTTTCACCCCGCTGTGGCAGGCTCCTCCATTAAGAATATGCCTTCTGGGCCCCCATGGCTCTGGCAAAACTGTCTGTGGAAGACAAGTGGCAGAAAAATTGGGCATTTTTCACATTCAGTTTGAAGAATTTCTTCAAGAAAAACTAATGCTCAAAACTGAAAAGAAAATTGGACCTGAATTTGAGGAAGATTCTGAGGAAGAACAACTTGCAAAACAAGAACTTGAAGAGCTTGCAAGTCAGGCCAATGTTACCATTGAAGAAGAAAATACAAGGAAGCCGGTAGTAATATTAATACTCTCTTTGCAGATAATTGTGCTTACTGGCATTACTTTTGGGAAGTAGAATATAAGCAGTATAAAACTCTATAAAGTTTCTAAGAAGAAAAAAAATTAGCGCATAAAAGTCATTTAAGAATCACTCTCCCCATATGTTAAATACAGATCTTATTGCTCATCTAGAACATAAAATACTGAGTTTTACAAGACTCCAATACAAATCGGAGAAGCTTTCCCCGACAAGACTATTGCATAGCATTTATTTGGGACTATGTTATTTCATATGTCTGATCTAGACTGTGAGGTTTTCCATTATTGTATTCTCTGTTTTCTATCAAATATCATAAAAATCTGCCTCAGTGCCAGTGGAGATCTCAAAATATTAATTTCCAATGATGCCCAGAGGAAAGTTTACATGTATCTCTTATGTGGTTTCTATCTGGGGCTGTAAAGAGAAAGTTCTTAATTCTAACTCACTTTTTAACCAATTCTCCTATAGCAAGACCCTTTTCTTTTCCAATGATCCCCCATAAATGGATCCAGGTACAGACTATTCCAGATGACTACCTGGCTAGCCCATCCTTCAATCAGGATCTAGGTTGAATAATTATAAGATAGATGAGAAAAATAAGTTAAGCCTTATAGGTGTGTGATACAGATTGAACAAGTTTTTAGCAAAAAGTGATGAAACAGATATCTTGAGACTATGTATGAAAACCAGTCATGCTAGTCACTAGTAACTCCTCTAGACTATAGTAGATATAATTTAATATTTAAAACCGTATTAAATATTGATTTAAACAAAATTTTAAAATGTTCACAAGCAATGGTATAAAAAAATGACCTGAGAAAAAGAAGTCTTATCCTAATCAACTATGTAATATAGTAATATTTATTAATATGGAGTTTTAGATTTTTGTTTTGTTGTATGATTCTTGTTTTTAGCCTCCAGAAGTAGAATTTACAGAAGAAGAAGAAGCAATCAGATCAAGTCTAGTGGAAAATGAGCCATTGCCTCCTGAAATTCTTGAAGCAATTCTTTCTGAGTGGTGGTTTAAGGAACCAATACGGTATCCTAATTTATAGGGGATTATACATTTATTGACTTTTATTTGCTTTATTCTTAAAAGTTAAAAATGTAATCCAACATAAATTTAAGAATTTTCTCCTTTACTGTTGTGTAAACTGGTGATTCTACACAATAAAAACATCTGGGGAATGATTTTTAAAATACTGATGCCAGGGGCCCCACCCCAAAACAATTGGATCAAAATCTCTAGGAGTGTGAGGTTGGGACCCAGGCATTGGTATTTTTGAGAGCTCCACAGGTTATTCTAATGTGTAGTTGAATAACCATGTTCTAAACCTGTGTGTGCTAATGATGGGCTGGACTCTTCCTTGTAGCCTTTTAACAATTACAGTTAAGACCACTTAGTAGCTGTCCGTGGTGTTAGCCCTTTACCAAAAGCCAGGAACAAGCTTGACCCCAGGCAGGACAAATTTAAGAATCTCCAGGTCACCAGAGTTTAAAACTTCACCTCGATTTCCTAACCAAAATCTCTTGCCTTAGTATCCACCAGAAGAAAGTGAAATTGTATTTATCGAACTGATAAAAGCAAACACTTATATGGAACTTACTATGTGCCAGGTACTGTTCTACTCTATTTTATTCATGTCAATTTACTTAATCCTTACAACTACCCTATGGGACAGAAAATTTTATTATCTCATTTTGGAGATAAGGAAACTATATCATAGAGAATCCAAATAATCAGCCATTCCCAGTGCTCCTCCGGGCACTCTCTTTCACTTAGTCCCTGGCCTAAATGAGTGATGGGGATTATTAGTCATCAACTTTAATTTTAATTTTCTCTTCCCTCAATTAGATCAATAGTTGTAGTAAACATAGGCAGGTTGCCTGCAGCATATGGGTTGTTCTTCATTAATTTAGCTCCTGACCTCACACCATACATTAAAAAAAAATAAGCTTATGGATTGAAGAATTAAAAGTAAAAAGTGAAATTGTAAAAGCCTAAATAAAATAGCTGCATGTTATGCAGCCATTAAAATGTATTATAATGAGAATTTGTAATAGCATGAGAAATGTTATTATATAATGTTTTAAAAAGTAAATACAAAATTATTTATAATATGATAGAGAGATGGACATATGAAGAGCAAACTGGAAATGAACAAAACAAAATGTCAGTATCCTCTGGGGTATAAGATTATGGATAATTTTGTCTTTTTTTGCTTTTCTCTTATTTTCCAATTTTTCTGTGGTGAGATTTGTTGCTTTTATAATCAGGAAAGAATCAATACATTTTTAAAAGGCTATTACATTAGTCCTGGAGAAATATAATAAGGGCCCGAACTAAGGTGTAACGGTAGACATGGAAATGTGAGTACAGAAGACGGCATGCCAGGACTTGGCTATTATATGTGAGAAGCCAGAGGGAATTGAGGGAGAGGTCCAAATGTCTCTGAAGTTTGGCACCTGAATACTCGTGAGTCAGAAGGAAGAGCGGAGTGGAAGGGTAACAATGGTCTGATTTCTGACAGTATGATATATAATTCCTGAAGGACACTCAGAGGGAGAAACTAAGCCGCTTTTTGAAAATTCTGAATCAAAACTGAAAAGAGAGGTTGTGTGTAGAGGTAGAAGTCATTGACAAAGAAATGACAGCTGAAACCAAAGGAATGAAATTGTTCCTCACAGAAGAGACTACGTTGAAGGCATCTCTAAAGAAAAGGATACGTATCTTTTTTGTGTGTGTGTGTGAGGAAGATCAGCCCTGAGCTAACATCCGTGCTCATCCTCCTCTTTTTGCTGAGGAAGATCGGCTCTGAGCTAACATCTATTGCCAATCCTCCTCCTTTTTTTTCCCCAAAGCCCCAGTAGATAGTTGTACGTCATAGTTGCACATCCTTCTAGTTGCTGTATGTGGGACGCAGCCTCAGCATGGCTGGAGAAGCGGTACGTCGGTGCGCGCCCGGGATCCGAACCTGGGCCGCCAGTAGTGGAGCGCGCACTTAACTGCTAAGCCACGGGGCCGGCCCAGGATACGTATCTTATGGCCAATACAGGGAAATTTTCCTACTTATTAAGTTAGGAAACATCTTTAAATGTCAGTTAAGTACTGAAACTGTCAAATGTTCATGAAAATCTTGTTCATATTAAGTAGAAAACATATATTTAAATGTAAATATTTAAAACAAACCAAATTTTAGATAAACAAGATAAACTCTCATTCAAAAGGGGACCAATTTTGACTTTCTCAACTAAACAGAGCCAAGTTCTCAAAAGCCTGATTGTTTTGTAATGCTCCATAATGAAAATGTGTTGACATGCCGGTTATTTTCATGATCCTTCAAGCTTCATCATACTTGGGCAAGTTTGACAATCCTATTTGAATATAATCATCTTACACATATGAGCCAGGATACATACATTAATAATTGTCCTTGGTTACAAGGGGACCCAAGAAAGAGGGTTGTCTCGTGAATTGTCTCGTGAAAGGAAGCATCATTAGAAGAAAAACTACTAAAAGGTGAAGATTCCCACTAAACGTGAGCTGGCCAAGCGTATTCTTTACACAAAGAGTGACTCATTCGTTAGGCTGCGCATTCCTCCCAGGCAGAGAACTTATTTTCTCTTAATTTTTCATCCAATATTAAGACTGTTTATAATTAAAGAGAACTTATCTATACTATAAATATAAGTAGACAACATTATAATTTTAATCCAATTCAGTATATTTTGGAGAAGAAACACCATGTTTACACAAGTAGAAATATTAAAAGAAATAAAAGCTACTACAATAAACTTTTTAAACTAGTCATTGCACATCTTATATAAAGTTGAGATTTATCAATACTTTTTCACTTTTAAATCAATATTTATAATGTAATGTTTTAAGTAAAAAAGTAAATTATGGAATTGCCACCCAGTTCCACAGGTTTTGTATTAGATGGTTTCCCACGATATCCTGATGAGGCCGAGTTTCTGGGGGAACGTGGATTTTTCCCAGATGCTGCTGTTTTTTTACAAGTTGAGGATCAAGATATTTCTGATCGCCTCCTTCCTTCCCAAATTGAAAAGTGGAACCTGAAACAAAAGAAGAAATTGGAAAGGAAAAAACTCATCAAAGAAATGAAGGCAAAAATCAAGGTATGTATCCAGTACAAAAGTATGGGAGTAAATTCGTTCAGAATCTATTCAATTTATAAAATGGTCTTTACAAAAATGTAATTTCCTGATTTTAGTATCACAGTCAATATGAAAACACTTTTCATCAAATATTGACTATTTATAATTAAAGAGTTAAGAATTATTTGAGGCCTGTGTGATTATCAATGTGCTAATGCTTCTTTCTCCAAATAAAATTAAAGATAGTGGTAGCACCAAAGTATCCCTAAACAGACCCAAGAGCAAAGCGGAAGAGGCAGCGAGTGGAGTAGCCCTTGAAACACAAAGAATTAAAATTAATTTTCAGTGGGTTTTTCCCCAGCTCCTGGAGTAATGACACCATCCGTAAAGGCCATGTTAGCCTGCAGTGAAACAGATCCTGATATTAGCTTAGAACATCTTTTCTAAAACTGTAATCTGAGGAGTAGTCCATAAAATGGTCAAAAGTGTCACAAGGAACCCAGAAATTCCACTCCTAGGAATCTAACAGAAATGAAAACACGTCCACAAAAAAAATTGTATATGAATGTTCATAATAGCATAATTCATAATAGCCAAAAAGTGGAAACAACCCAATGTCCACCAACTGATGTATGGATAAACAAAGTATGGTAGACATCCAGATAAGGTGCCCTGGGTTCCAGCCCAAGATGGCAACAGAGGAGCCTCCTGAACTCACCTTCTCCCATGGGCACACTGAATCTACAGCTACACACGAAGCAATTCCCTCTGAAAGATATCTAGAGACTGAGTGACTCCTATACATTAGGCAAATGAGAAAATACCTACATCACTCACATCAAAACAGCTTCTGTCTGAGGGTCCAGCTTCTAATCAGCCTGTGCTGACTGCCATCCTCCTCACTGGGACACTGATGGGTCGTGACACACCCTCAAATACTGGGAGCCAGTAAGAACAAAGAAGGTGGCTTAAACAATCACAGAGGTTTGAGAGACAGCCAAGAGCTTGGGTCAGGCTGATTGATAAGGTTCATCTCCTACACAAGACCACTCCATCAAGGCTGAGAGAGGTAGCTGTTTTATCTAATGTGCAGAAACCAACACAGAGAGTCAAGGAAAATGAAGAAAAAAAGGAATATGTTCCAAACAAAAGAACAAGATAAAACTTCAGAAACAGACCCTACTGAAGCAGAATAAGTGATTTACTTGATAAAGAGTTCAAAATAATGGTCATAAAGATGTTCACCAGGGTTAGGAGAACAATGCATGAACAAAGGGAGAATTTCAACAAACAGATAGAAAATATAAGAAAGTACCAAACAGAAATCACAGAGCTGAAGAATATAATAACTGAACTGAAAAATTCAATAGGGGGTTCAATAGCAGATTAGGCATATAGATCAATGGAACAGAATTGAGAGCCTAGAAACAATCCCACACATATATCATCAGTTAATTTACTACAGAGAAGCCAAGAATATACAATGGGGAAAGAATGGTCTCTCTAATAAATGGTGTTGGGAAAACTGGATAGCCACATGCAAAAGAATGAAACTGGACCACAATCTTACACCATACACAAAAATCAACTCAAAATTTATTAAAGACTTGAACATAAGACCTGAAACCATAAAACTCCTAGAAGAAAATATAGAGGGCAAACTCTTTGACATTGGTCTTGGCAATGATTTTTTTTGGATTTGACACCAAAAGGAAAAATAAACAAGTGGGACTACATCAAACTAGAAACCTTCTGCACAGCAAAGGAAACCATCAGCAAAATTAAAAGGCCACCTAGGGAATGGGAGAAAATATTTGTAAATCGTATATCTGATAAGGGGTTAAAATCCAAAATATATGAAGAACTCACATAAACCAATATCAAAAAAACAATCCAATTAAAAAATGGGCAGATGAACTAAACAGACATTTTTCCAAAGAAGACATGCAAATGGCCACCAGCTATATGAAAAGGTGCTCAACATCACTAATCATCAGAGAAATGCAAATCAAAACCACAATGAAATATCACCATACACCTGTTAGAATGGCTGTCATCAAAAACAAAAAAGAGATAACAAGCATTGGCAAGGTACGTGTAGAGAAAGCGAACCCTTGTGCACTGTGGCTGGAATGTAAATTGGTGCAGCTACTATGGAAAACAGTATGAAGGCTCCTCAAAAAATTAAATAGAGAACTACCATATGATCCAGCAATCCCAGTTCTGGGTATGTATCCGAAGGAAATGAAAACAGAATATTGAAGAAATGTCTGCACTCCCATGTTCATTGCAGCATTATTCACAATAGCCAAAATCTGGAGACAACATAAATGTCTGTCAAAAAATGAATGGATAAAGAAGATATGGTGTGTATATATGCAGTGGAATATTATTCAGCCATGAGAGAGAAGGAAATCCTGCATTTGCAACAACAGGGATGAACCTTGAGGGCGTTGTGCTAAATGAAATAAGCCAGACAGAGAAAGACAAACACTGCACGGTATTACTTAATTGTAGAATCTAAAAAAAAAAGTCAAACTCATAGAAACAGAGAGTAGAAAAGTGGTTGCCAAGGGCTGGGGAGTGGGGGAAATAGGGAGAGGTTGGTAAAAGGGTACCAACTGTCAGGTATGTAATGAATAGGGCCTAAGGATCTAATGTATAACATAGTTATACATTAAGTTGATAACACCTGATCGTATAATTGAAATTTGCTAAAAGTAAAACTTAAATGTTGTCATAAATAAATAAATAAATGAGTGAGGTGATTTGCCTAACCAAATGGAAGGCATCCTTTCACAATGTATATGTATATCAAATCATTACAATGTACACTTTAAATATCTGACAATTATATAAAGCTGGATAAATAAATAAATAAGTGGTATATCCATATAATGGAATAGTACTTGGTACTAGAAAGGAATGAACTATTGATATATCCTACAACATGGATGAATATCAAAATCACTATGCTGAGTGAAAGCAGTCAGGCAGAAAAAAAAATAGTACATACTATATGATTCCTTCTGTTTACATGACATGTCTTGAAAGGGCAAATCTATAGATCTGGCTGGGGTAGAAACAATGGGGCTTTCAACTGTGGCACTAGGAAGACCAAGATGGGACGTAAGAGCAGTGTTAAATTATTTGAGGGGCTTTCATGCTGAAGAGAGCTTGTAGCTGTTCCACGTGGCCACAAGGGAAGGTACTACCACTGGTAGGAGGAAGGTACAGGAAGATGTATTTCATTATTAGTAAGACTTTCCAAAAAGAACCAAGATTGAAGGCAGTGAGCTACTTGTCAATAGATAAGCATAGACTGAGTGGACGTTTGGCAGGGATAGTACAGAAGAAAGCTCTATGTAGAGTTGGAGAGCTAATCAGTTAATTCCAATTCTGAGATACTGTAACTTAAATGATTTAATACATTCTCACAACTTGACATTCATTAGATTATAGACAGCCAAAGTGTTAAACCCATGAAGTTCTTCTTCCATTGCTCAGACACAGTTGTCAAATTGTTTTCATCTTGGGGTTAGCCCACAGAAACCCCTTCAATGGCGCTGCCATCCGTCCCTCTACTCCACCACACTAAGATTGCATGTCCCAGGCCATCCCTGTCCCACGCAAAATCAAGGCAAGCCAAGCTCTCAGCTATCCAAGAACTATGGGAGTAAGGAGAAATATGGGAAGATGCCCTTCTTCACACCGTTCTTGTTGACATTCTTTCCTTTTCTGCTGCTTGATCTCTCTGAAGAAAATGGACCAAAGTGTCTGCCAGGCAGGAGGCACTGTAAGCATGAGAATGGAAAGAAAGAAAGAAAGTAGAGGGCACACCAGAGCACATTGGCATATTACCTCACTGTGGGACTTGGCATGTCTAGACCAGCACTGTTACAGGACTCTCTGTGAGGATGGAAATGTTCTGTATCTTCACTGTCCAATACAGCAGCCATTAGCCACACGTGGCTATTGAGCACTTGAAATGGGGTTAGTGAGGCTGAGAAATCAAATGTTTAGTTTTATTTAAGTGGCTAGTAGCTGCTGTATTAGACAGAGCGGCTCTAGGGCAATGAAGCTCCATCCTAGACATCACATGATTAGAGAATTTTAGGGATATGGAACAGGAAAGAGCAGGTTTCAGGAGCTAGTTTTTAACCTCATGCATTTGCTCCTCCTCTTCACACCCACCACTCTGCGCTGGTTCAGATCCTTCTCAGCTCACACCCAGCACTCCTACGATGACCTCCTAATAGTCCTTCCTGGCTTCATATCCGGGCCCTCCAGGCCATCCTTCCGGCCACCTCCAGACTGATCTTCCTAAAACTCTGTTTGGATCAAGCCACCCGCATTAAGGTCTGAACCCCTTAGTCTGACATTTAAAGCTCTGCCAATCTTGTTCCAAACCCTCTAACTTCGTTTCTCAGTTGGAACAAATCTGCAGCACCCAACACGCCATATGCTTTTCTGTTCCTTTATCTGGGAATTTCTGACACCATCCTCACACCAGCTATGTGGCGTTACCTGAGTTAAACTCTCTGATTTTGTTAATTCACCTTTACAGTAGGATAATACTGTCTGCCTTGCAGTATGTTTTAAGCTGAAAATGAAAGACTGTATATATTGCAGCGTTCAGAACAGTGATGGCATCTGGCAGACATACAATGATAAGTTAAACTTCCCTGACCACTACTTGTTTTAGTGAGAAGACCAGAGGAAATATAGACTCAGAATATGTATTTGTGTTACTGTATGTAATTTGCATTTCTTTGTGGTGTATACAGTGGTCTCTATGTATGTTATGAAAACACAAAGAAAACTGTTTTCACAACTCTACAGTTAAAGCACCTATGGTGAACTCTGGTTTGAAAAAAGGAAATAATAAGAGTTTTCGTAAACTCTTACCCTCTAAAGAGCTACAGAACTCTGGGGGCTCAAAACCTAAATGAATTCGATTCCATTCAGTTTTATAATTCTGTGTACAAACGTTACTTGAATGTCAACAAAACGTAAATTCTCTGGAAAATATACTGAATAATTGCCAGATAAAGGCAGCAGGGTCCTGCTCGCCTAGACCAGAGTCCCCAGGGTATGTCTGCAGGTACCACTCTGATCTCCCAGGATTTAAGGGGACTGCAATTTAGAGAGTCCTGAGCCAATGAGCCCCAAAACCCAAGGGGTGCTGATTAGTTTTCATGCAAACCTTGGGGCCGTATCAAAGGATCCATTGCAATAGATTTGGAGGCCTCTAGAAAGCCTGGAGGACTACCCATCCACCATGTCTGTGAACATATCCAAAGTACATACACTTTCCTTACATATATATATATATGTATTTTTAGAGTTTTTTAGGCTATTACATTTTCATAGTATGATAAAAGATTCTCAAACATTTTTGACAAATTGCCTCCAAGTATTTTCCTATTTCTCCATGAAATCCACCTCTCCACCAAAAGCAAATAAATAAGTAATAAATTTTGAAAAGGAGTTCTATAGTTTGTAGAAAGAGTGACTGACCCCAAGTGCCCTTTATCCCTCTGGAGGGAAATAGCTGATCAAGAGGTCCAGAGGTACAAAGATATAAGCAACATAATTACCACCATCACATACTTTTCTAGAAAGTTCACCATCATTCTGTCCAAATGTTATTCCCACTATGGGAAAAAAAATATTAATACATAGAAAGTAATTTTATCATTATCCATTAAAATTTTTAAATGTCTCTTTCTTTAACAGGATGATATGATTTCTAAAAGAAGGGCTGAACTTATAGCAGAGAGGGAGAAAAAAAAGAAAGGCGTGGTAAGTAAATAAAACCTTTTTTTTTAAAAAAAACAAGACACCTATAAATATAATCTCAACAGTGTAAAATAAGAAGATGCATAGAAAAAAGCCTTGAAGGAAATACACAGAGTTTATGTACAAGTAGTGAGATTATATATCCTTTTCATTTTCTTTATACTTTTTGGTATTCCATAAGTGTTTACAATGACCTTTTATTATTTTTACAATCAGAAAAAATGAACATTTTTAAAGGAAAGAAAACCACTAAAGATGTTCAAATAATCTAATACCAAATATAATACTACATTAAACTATGCTTCTGTTGGATTTTCATTTTTACTTTTCACACTTTAGCCCATGCCTCAAGAAGACAGGCTGGGAGCTTGGGAATGAGGTCTAGACAGAAAGCCTGTGAAGTCATGCTGGAATTAAAATAGAGATGATCTCAAGATCAAGCATGAAATGGGGCAGAGGCTGTGAACTCTCAGAGTCATATACTGGGCAAGATGGTCGGTGTGGCTCCTTCTCTTCATCTGCTGCTTTTTTGAAAAAGATGAACCTTGAAGTTCGTGGATTTTGTTTTGTTTAGAGAGGAGCTATTCCCAAATTGACCTAGCTGACCCAAATGCTACAGCCAAGCAACTCACGGGTGCAGAAATTGAAGAGGAGATGTGACTAGACGAGCTAGTTCTATAAAGGACCTGAGGCTCATATTTATACCTCAGCTTAAAGTAAACCTTGTAACCAAGGCTAACGATAGGATAGCCCCTGCCTTCTTCCGTTTCTTCTGGTTTAAGGCATCCTTGTAACATCTTTTCAACCTGACCCTCTGATCTCCATCTGTATAAAAATGTTCAACTCGACGACGTGGGGAAGGAGCAAAGAGGAATAACAGAAAATACAGCTTGCTGCACGTGCAACCATGTATCCCCTGGTTTGGATACATATGTACAGAGGACTGCTGACACAATGGAACTGTAACTGTGGGTCAAAACATTGCAGAAGAGGGGCCAGCACAATTGTTTCTTCGTCCAAACAAAGGATTTACAACCAAAAGTAGACCTAAAACCATTAAACTGAGAAAGTTATGGTACCACTGAGGAACAAGAAGCTTCCTCTTCATCATTTGATTTGATCTTCATTCATTCAGTCAGTCAGTCCGTCAGCAAACCTTAACTGAGCACTCACTGCACACCTGATACTATTTCAGACACTGGAGAATCAGCCATAAACCAAATTATATATAAATTAGTAGTTATATATAAATTAGTTTATAATTTTTCCATTTGTTAACCTTCAATTGGTGAGATTTCTTACTGCTTTTCATTCAAAGACTCAATATTTTATCTTATAAATTAAACAGGATTTTGTTTGAGACTTCAACTTTTATAAAATTGGCTATATATCCCACACAATTAATTTATACAAACTGACTTTTGGAAGACAATTCCTGAGATTTTTGATGAATTAAAGATTAAAACTGTGTATTGATTTTTTTTCTACTCCTTTTTGGGAATTTTATAAAATGTGTCTGCTACTGCCTCAGACAAAGAAAGAGCAAACAAAATGTAGCATCTCAAGGATCACTTAGTGTGATCATTATAATCAGTTAATGTGACACTCTCAGTCAAATCCATCCTGACTCCATATGGACCCTGGAGCTTGCTCTCATGAACAGAACCAGGGGTCTTCTCATTATTTGCCTCTTTGTACAGAAGATGCAGCTCCATGACTCACCTTTTTACAACTAACTGGGAAACCATATGCAGATAAAGCCCTTCCCTGGTTTTTCTTCTCATCCTTAACAAAAATCATTGCCTTTACTGTCTGACTTTTTAGCAGCAAATAAAACATTTGAACGTTAGAAATCACTTCAGTCTCAAGGTGACCACTTGAATTAATTTCATAGGAAAATATCGCCATCTTGTGGAATTTTAGTCTCCTGAAGTGACTGAAGACGCCAACTCCTTCATGGAGAGATTTTCCTGGTATACTTTCCAATTCTTCAGAGGCCTCACTTCTACTCCTACTGCTCTCTCCAGAATCTTGGCTCTCTTCCTATCCACTGGCTCCTTCTCTGGTGCCTGGGTCTCTTCTATCAAGTGTTTGGTAGCCACAGGCAGGAGAAAGCCAGGAAGAGCCAGGACGGGGAGTCAGGGCAGCAAGTAAGCAGGATTGTGAGAAACTATGCCCAGGTGAATAGTTAACAGAGATACATGCCCTACGTACTGAGGGGATGCCAAAGTCAGGGTTCAGATGAGGTTGAAACAAGGTTCAAGGCGAAACACCAGGCCAAGACCATCCCTGACGCCTTCTAGGGAGAAGGCAGAGTGTATAGGCCCAAAGGTCTATGTGCAGAGGGCTTTTGGCGATGGAACAGCAAGCAGAAGTGGGCATGAGGTGTGCAGATTGGGGATTGAGTTTCAACACATTGAAAACCATACAGTTCAGAATAGTATCTCAAAATCCAGAATTAGAAGCAACCTCACTCCCCGGTGTAATCTAGGGTCTGAGTAACGTGCATCTGTATTGGGAAGGGCCTTGGAA
The DNA here is from genome assembly GCF_057802395.1 of Ceratotherium simum simum. NCBI lineage: Eukaryota > Metazoa > Chordata > Mammalia > Perissodactyla > Rhinocerotidae > Ceratotherium > Ceratotherium simum. The sequence goes on along the minus strand of NC_141918.1, from coordinate 31,951,938 downwards.
CTCTGACAGGTCTTTTACTTCTCCTTCTTCCGTGTCTTCATTTCCTCCTCTCTCATTTCCTCCTCTCTCATTTCTTCCCTAATTGTAAGCATCCATCACTCTCCAGATGTAGCCTTCTCCCAACTTCCCCTACTGATAGAAAGTTGTAAGACAACTTACCCCAAATCTAGTCCTATTTCTCTGAAACTGTGAATTTTATTTGCTTTCTGTTTGTCCCCTCTGTTTTCTGTTTCCCCTTTCCAGCCTTCTCTGGGATTATTTGAACAATTATTATTTATTATTTGGATTATTTCAGAAATCCATTTTAATTATCTATTGGCTTTTTAGTTATAGCTCTAGTATTTTTTAGTGGTTGCTCTCAAATTACATATACACCCTTAGCTTTTCACACTTTACATAGAGTCAGTATTATTCCATGTAACATTGTAGAAACCTTGTGACTAAGTCCATTTACTCCCACCCCCACTCCACCGAGTGGAGTTTATGCTCTAGGTGTTGTGTTTAACAACCAAATACATTATAAATAATATATTTTTCAATAAGAAAAAGTTACTGTTTTTGTTTTAAATAGTCATATATATTTTAAATAAAGAGGAAAATAAATCCTCTTTTGCATGTATCTAGATATTTACCGTTTCTGATGGTCTTCATTCATTCCTCTGGTATAATGGACACCAGAGGGATGAGAAGAATGTGGTCATCTGAATTATGTTCTTGTATTGTTTTTCTCTGGCTGCTTTCAAGACTTTCTCTGTATCTTTGCTTTTCAATAGTTTGATTATGATATGTCTACATGTCATTTTCTTCATATTTGTATAGTTTGGGGTTCACTAAGCTCCTTTAATCTGTAAATTTATGTCTTTCACTAGATTTGGGAAAACTTTGAACATTGTTTCTTCAAATGTTTTTTTCTCCCCCATTTGCTCTCTGTCTTCTTTTGAAAATCAATTGCACATAGGTTAGATCTTTCACTGTTGTTCTACATGTCCCTGGAGCTGTTAATTTATTCAGTCTTTTTCTCTGTCTTCTTTAAGTTGGATAATTTCTATTGATCTAACTTCAAATTCTCTGAGTCTTCCCTCTGTCATCTTCATTCTACTAATAAGACCATTCAATATATTTTTTAACTTCAGATATTGTGTTTTTTTAGTTCTAAAATTTTCATTTGGTTTGTTTTATATTTTTTACTTCCCTCCTGAGATTTCCTATCTTTTCGTTTATTATAAGTGTATTTTCATTTTCCTCATTGATCACAGTGATAATAATTGCTTTAAAGTTCTTGTTTGGTAACTCTGACACCTGGACTGGGTACTCGATGATTATCTTACCTTATAAGAATGGGTCACTTCTCATGTTCCTTCATATATGGAGTAATTTTGGATTATATCCTAGAATTGTGAATGTTATGTTGTGAGGATTCTAGATTCTGCTATATACCTCTAAAGAGGGCTGATGTTTTTGTTTTAGTAGGCAATTAAGTTGGTAAGACTAAACTTGCAAACTTTGCCATGCCTGCAATGGGTGGCAGTTCAGTTTATACTGTTCTCAAACAGCCCATATGTGTATAGTTCAGAGATTATCCAGAGACTTGGACAATCTTTACAAACTGAATTTGGTGTTCTCTTCGCTGGCTCTTTCAACTCTGGAGTTTATCCTCACTCTCCAGTGCCCTGGTTGTGACTCCTTCCCCTCATTGCTCCAGTTGGAAAGATGGTGAGCTTTCTATCACAGTTTTAGTCACCCTGTGCCACCACCACTCTAATGGAGGTTGCCCTCTGAGCAAATGCACAAAATCAGAAAACTCACCCTAAGCCAGTTGCTTCCTCCAAATTTTGACTACTATCCAAAATCTGCCTTTGTTTACTCTCCAGAGGCCCTCAAATGAGCAAGTGAGAGAGAGAAAATGTGTGTGTGTGTGTGTATGTGTGTTTTGTCCATGGTTCATGGTCATTATCTGCTAGAGGCTAAATGAACTTATTCCTTCATACTGGAGGCAGATCTCTGAGATCATGAATTTTAGAATATACATCTTCTAATATAAGGACTAAAAGATGCAAGATGTCAGGGGGGGAAAAAAAAGCACTGTTCCAGAAGATCAAATTGCCAGAAAAATAAAACCTTTTTTCCCTAGGAAGAATTAACCTGTGAGTCTCTCAGATGGTCTGCTGTGAAAAATTTTAGGATATTAACCTCTAGAAAATTCAACATTGTACTGAAAGAACTAGCCAAAGCAATATGATAAGAAAAAGAAATAGCATACATGTTGAAAAGTAAGAACAGAACTCATTATTTGCATATAATTTGATTATCTAGAAAGTCCAAGAGGGTTAACTGCAGAAAAATTATTTAAAGTTTTTCCCACCAGCTCCTCATGTAACAGTGACATTTGCCTACATGAAGAAAAAAGGTAATTTCTAAAGTAATTAAATAATCTGTCTAGAAGATGCTGGGTGCCATAGAATGTTGGTTGGTGCCCTTCATCACTTGGGGCAAGATCCAGCCTGCCTACCTCTTTTCATCCTCACATCTTAAGTGGAGGCATGATACCATCTGCCCTGCTCACATACCCAGAGCTTGCAGTTGCTCTAAATTAACCAACTTAGTTCTTCATTCATAACAATGAATGGACAGCTAAGAATTACCATATACTTGAGGAAAATTATCATGATGAAGAAGAACCAAGATGAGCAAACAGAACAATTGACTCTAAAACAAATAGACAATACAGGAAACATTATCAAATATTTTTTAAAATTCTAATTTCCCTCAGGAAATTCAAGAACTAGTGTCCATAAAAAAATAAGATGCTATAAAAATCCAGAGAGCAAAAAAGAGTTCATGAAAACTAAAATATATAATTTAAATTAACTAAAAGTTGAATAGAAAGATTAGAAGCAAAATCCAAAGAAGTTTCTCAAATCTAGAACAAAAATGCTAGAGATAGAAAATATGAAATAAAAAACTGGAGATATATGGGGTCAATTCAGAAGAGTGAATTTCCAATGTCCAGTCCAAAAAAGTGAAAAGAGAGGAAATAGAGGAGGAAATAATTGAAGAAATATCAAAAGAGGAGTTCCCAGTATTGAAGAGAGCAGGAAGTCTTCAAATTGAAAGGGCGCATTGAATGCCAAGCAGAACAAATTAAAAGAGACATCCTTATGAAATTTGAGTTTTCTAAGTATAAAGAGAAGATCTGAACTGTTTCTAACATGAGAAAAAGATATCTACAAAGGAATGTGGATAAGATTTGCATCAGACTTCTCACCAACAATACTGGATGATAGAAGACAAAGACAATGCTTCAAAATTCTGAATGAAACGATTTTCAACCTAGAATTCTATACTTAGCCAAACTATTTATAATGTGTGAGGAGGAGTGGAAACATTTTAAGATATTTAAGGTCTTTGAAAATTAGCCTTTCATATATTCTTCTTGAAAAAAGTAGCCAATTTATATGATAAATAATCTTCTTGTGCCTATAAAACAAGACCAGAAAAAAAAAAAAAACCAGAAATATGTAGGTAAGGAAGGGACAAGAAAAGCATAATTCAAATATGGGGCAAATTAAAATGTGGCATGATTTGGAATAATAAGAAAAAACAATGTTTGACCTTGATACTTGAAACATTCTCCTTGGAAATGTACATGTTTCTTGATAAAGAGTTGCATCTCCTCTGTCATTATCTGTGGCTGTGGTGAATGAGGGTTACATAATTAAATATAGCAGGTGCTGTTTATTGGATTTCCACTTTCAGAATTAATCAAATCCTGTTTGTTTGCTTTCAATTTTTAGAATCAATTTCTACATGAAACGCTAAATACTTAACCACAGTGACAAAAAAGAAATGTAAATAATATTGGAGACAAAATATTAGAAACTGAAAAGGGAAAAGTGGCAGGAAGAGTAAGGACATCCTCTTGAGTTGTGGGGAATCAAAACATACATCTAAAAATGACAACTCAGTGGAGATTTGGAGACAGTATTTAAAGTTATAGGCACCCAGTGCAGAATTAAGAATTAAAAATATGACTACAACTGGGGAATAGGCAGAAGAGAAAGGACAGAGGAGTATGTAAGTGAGCTAGATTCCTCATTATCATTCGCAGGAAAGAGAAACCAAATATCGCAAGGGTCAAAAGTGGTGTCCACAGTTCAGAAATAACATAAGTGAAACCAATGAGTCACCAAAGGAGTAATTAGTAAGAGTTTATTGCGCACACACCAAAAAGACAGTTTGCAAACCGGGAGCACGCAAACAAAACATGGAAGGAGGCTCAGGGGTACATTGTTATAAGGCAGCTTATACAGTGAGACAACAATGACTGCTTATTCTTCATGGTGATCAGTTATGATATTAGAATTTTCTTAAATGGTAGGGAATTGGTCAGTGGTTACCTCATATCAATTCTGGGAAATAGTTCAAGTTTTGCTTCTGTTTTCCAGAAGCATAAGCAAGAAGTGACCCAGGTCAGCTTAGTTTTGCAAAATAAGCTAAATTAAGCTTTGTTTATATGACTAGGCTGGTTTTGTCTGCTCAGGGAATTTTCAAGGCTGGTCTCCATTTATTTTTTATTTTAACAGTAGCAACCTTTTACTGTTTATTTTGTTACTTCCTAAACTGATTTCTATAGAACAACGACAACAACAACAAAAAACCACATATCTTTAAAATGCAAGAATGACTAAATAAAAATAATGAGATGTATGTTCTGGGATGGAAAGAAATTTAAGTATATTGCTTAATTATTTTTTTTAAAGCAAGTTGTAGAAAATGGAACGATCTCATTGATGTTTAAAATAAAATATAATTTTATGTGTGTGTGTATAAACATCTGAAAGGATCCTAACCAATTTGTTAACCAAAATTATTTCCAGGTAGGAGGGTGGAAATAGAGATGGGAGTGTGAAGGGAGACTTTTTTTTACCTTATATAGTGCCATATAATTTGGTCTTTACAGCAAAAGTGAATTTCTTTTTAAATTTATATAGTTTAATTTTTTTAATTAACAAACAAACAAGTTGGAAGAGCTATTAAGTAGAGCCAGAGAGGTGAGCACACGTTCCTCTGGAACTAAGATGTCCCCAGCTTGTCATGTGGAATCATCCCACATTACTGCCAATGATCCTTTGAAAATCAAATCTCAGGTTAAGAAATTGTCAAAATATAAGGAAAAGGCAAAAGTAGTAAGAGGACCAAATGGTTTCAAAATTCAAATGAAAAAGAACCAGAATTGAGAAACACTGTCCTATAGCCAAGCTCCTTTTGGAGAGAGAGGAGCCTGGACACAGAGCAGGAATGGACCCTTATCTCTCATCATCCTCTCTGTACCTGCAAGGCCGAATCCCAGCTCCAGGCACCTTTTAAAGGAACCAGGGTCTAATTAGTTAGAAAGATTAGGAACTAGCAAGCTAATCAGAAGATTGCAGGCAAGAGATAATAGGAGGGCAAACAGTGAAGTGGAGTGGAAAGGAGGGAGTTTAAAGCGTTATTTAGCATTATAGTCCTTGGAAACTGGCTGTGCAATAATGGAGAGCGAGGAGTCAGGATACTTCCAGGTTTCCAACTGGAAGGCAGTGCTCCAATTGAGACATGGAATACTTCAGGGAGAGGAGTGTGGAGGCGGTGCAGGAGGATAAATATTAAAGTCTATACAACTCCACTTAGTGTCAATATCCTGTCATGGTCTTTAATAATCATTTGTGTATATTCTTGTTTCCTCAGATAGGCTGTAACCTCCTTAAGGGCATCCTATTAGTACAGTGCCTTATACAAAGTGACAATAATAGCTGTAATGGCATAATAATAGCAATAATAGCTGTCATTTGTATGCTCACCATGTGCCAGACACTTTTTTAAGGGCTTTGCGTGTATTAACATGTTTAATGCTCCCAACAACCTTGTGAGGTAGGTACTTTTATTATTTCTATTTTACAGATGAGGAAACTGATCTTGCCCAAGCTAACACAGCTAGTGAGTGCTTTATACTCTTTGGGTTACATTAAATATTGTTACTGAAAACCATCAAAAACATGTAACATTCTGACACCAGAGACATAAATAGCATTTAATATCTTGTCTATGTATTTATTTATGGAATCACTGTAGTGTCAGGGTCCTTAAGGTATTAAATATCTGGATGCCAAATATTTAAAATTTTACTACATTACTAGATAAATGTTGCGATGCCATACCAACCAATATCCAGTTATTACGAAATACTCCGGATGATTAGTTAGCAGTGTCATTTGTTACATATTTTATATGTATAGTAAAAGGGAGTATTTTCTTCCTTAGATCGGTAGAGAAGATGAAGAATTTAGTGAGGAAGAGGCTGAAGAAGAGGAAGATGATATTGACAACATCCTCGAAGATGAGTTTCCAAAAGACGAGGAAGTGATGAGTGAGGAAGATGAAGAACAGGAAACTGATGCACTTGAACGGCTGAAAGGTGAACTGGGAGAAAAATTTGAAGCAGATGTGACTAATTTACAGGCAATACAGGTTATTACTTTTCCTTCATCTTTCATAATTCAAAAAGTAACATTTGAGAATGAAACAAAAGCAATTTGGTTTATGCCTTGGTTTCTTTTTAACTTTTCAAAAGACATGCATATGTTAGGGCTACATTCCCTTTAGTCAGCACCATTTACAATTATGAAAACAAGTTGATAAACCAAGGGCAACTTGGAAGCCACATTGGATCAAAGCTTTTAGCTACCAACACGCAGCCACTTGGAAGATGGAAAATATTTGTTCTCTAGACTGAAGTAGTCAGTCACCAGCAATGTCTATGTGCTGTGACTGAAGACTACCAGCCTTCTTCCCACTAAAGATATTTGGTATTATGATTTTTCTCATCAGGATGAATTTGAGAAGTTTTTGATACCGGTAATTCTCATTAATGGAGCTCGGAAAATCCACATTGTACAATATATGTTGAACATGAAACTGAAACCACTGGTGGAGAATCGAGCAAGCATTTTTGAGAAATGTTATCCAATAGGATCAAGCCTTGCCCAGAAGATGCTCAACCTTACTTATAAGCACATAAGCACGTTCGGCTACTGGGACCCCGTAAAGGTAATGTCAGCAAATGCATCTGAAAGGTTCTTTCTTTTCTTTCTTTCTTTTTTATTTTTTTTTGAAGTATATCTAAGAAGAAGAGAGTGGATAATTTCAAAAATTGTAAACATTGTACAATATTCATAACTAGCTATAAGTATATATGGGGTTTTTTGCCTTTCTGAAGTGGGAAAAGTAGTTGAAGGGTTTAATTTCTTTCATCTGTTTCTGTAGCAGTAACCCAATTCCAACTTGGTTTTAACTTTGTAGGAGAAGAAGATGATAGTGGAAATGCTTTCAAACTAGACATCTAGAGAGCTGAGCTCTGGGGCTCATTTGGTATCTAATTTTAGACAAGTCACTTAAACTCTTTGATTCTGTTTCTTCACCTTTAAGATGGAAGAATAATGCCACCAGGCCATGGTGATCCAATGCAAGAGTATAAAGTCCTCTGGAAAGTGTGAGACACCATACGAAATGTGCCATTAATGTTCATAACACACATATTTCTAAGTACTGTATTTTTATGCAGTGTGGACAAACAGATTTAATCTTATTGGAATTCAGTAACTTCAAACATGGGATGGTTTTCAACAAATCTTAACCAAGAACATGCCAGCCACTGTTCTAGTCCATGGGAATATAGCAGTGAACAAAACAGACAAAGTTCCTTTTGTCTGGACCTTATATTCTAGTTGGGTTGGGGAAGAGGGATAGGCAATAAATAGGTAAACAAACACATAGGTTCCTGTCACATAGTATTAAGTGCTCTAAAGACAATAAAAGAATGTCATGTAATAATGACCTGCTCACTCGACTGGTGTACCGTCTTATTTCCATCAATGATATAGCACAGTGGAGAAAACCATGGCCTCCAGAGCCAGACTGAGTTCAAAACCACCACTTACTGGCTGAGTGACCTTAGACAAATTACTTACCCTTTCTGAGCCATTCCCGTTTGCACAATGGGAATAAGAATAGACCCTACCTTACAATATTATTGCAATGATTAAATGAGTTAATTATTGTTAAGTGCTTGCAACAGTGCTTGGTTTTTGTAAGTGCTCAATCAATGTAAGTTATTGTTGTTCTTAACATGTAGTACTATTACCGGTCAATGATAAAAAGTATTTTGGAGGACAGGATCCAAAATGGAGCCATGTGCGTGTTACTTGAAACCCTCTTCTTGGTTGATATTGATACAATCAGTTTCAATTCTATTTAATTGTGCGATCTTCTTTATCTTAACCATAAGGATGTCAAGAGGAAGCTTTACAAATATCATGCTGAAATATAGAAACACTATGACAGTTCCCTCCGTAGAGAATTGGAGTTAAGCACGTATTAGAATCACCTGGAAAACCTTTGCAATATAGTCTTGCCCTAACGTCTCTGAGATGGGCAAGGGAAAAGAAGAAGCAGGCAAAGTCAAACCATGTTTAGGGAGAAAAAAGGGCCCATGTCCAAAGATAATTAGGATTGCACAAAAATGCCTTGTCGAGAAATAAGTGCATAGTCTTAGGAAGGATTTAAGCAAATAAATAATCATTTTTCAGAGCTGTTGGGAATCTTTCTGGGTGCCTGACAGTTTGATATTTCTGATTTGATAGCACCATGAATATTCCGACCCACGGAAGAGAAAGGATACGTGCTGGATATTTTGGGCAACAGCAGAAACTACTGAAGAAATTCACACTTAACTTGGGAATTTGAAATGGAATCATTAAACTTGCAGCTTTTCTTTTATTACCAATTATAAGACCTAGAGTAGACATTGCCCCCCATCCCTAAGTTTCTCTTTATCCCTAGCATTTACTCCCAGCCATGAACGTCACTCCAGCCCAAGAATGATGATGTTGACAATACCGTTGACCTGTGACAACTGTCCGGGTGTAGCTCTGGGGGAGGAGAAATATTACCTTACTGTTTCACACCTACTTGTCAAAACCAGGGACGGCTGGTGCTTGGCCGTCTGATGCTGTAAAACAGATATTCAAACCTAGCATCAATTAATTTCCCAGTTCTCATCATCACCAATGCAAAGATGTGGGACCACTCCTCCCACTCCATCCCATACCTACATGTTAGGCTGCTTTTTAGGTGTATTTTTCCCTTTTGTGGCTGCTCTTGATGTTTATGTGAGTGGGATTTCACCTGTGTAAAAATGTGGACGAGGGGCCAGCCCAGTGGCACAGTGGTTAAGTTCAACACATTCTGCTTCTCTGGCATGGGATTCACAGGTTCAGATCCCAGATGCAGACCTATACTGATTCATCAAGCTATGTAGTAGTGGCAACCCACATACAAAATAGAGAAAGATAGGCACAGATGTTAGCTCAGGGCCACTCTGCCTCAAGCAAAAAGAGGAAGATTGGCAACAGGTGTTAGCTTAGAGCCAATCTTCCTCACCAAAAAAAAAAAAAGAAAAGAAAAGAAAAAAAAAAATGTGGAAGAGAAGCCAGTGGGATTTGTCCTACCAATATACCCCTAAAGATAACCCAGGACCCCACCTGTGTTAGTCAGCTCAGGCTGCCATAACAGAATACCACAGGCCGGGTGGCTTAAACAACACGAATTTATTTTCTCACAGTTCTGGAGGCTTGAAGTCTGAGATCAAGATGCCAGCAGGGACAGTTTTCTCTCTTCCTGGCTTGCAGACGACCACTTCTCACTGTGTCCTCACATGGCCCTTCCTGTGCTCATGCATTCCCGGTGTCTCCTCCTCTTCTTATAAGGACACCAGTCCTGTTGGATTATGACCTCATTTAACTTTACCTCCTTAAGGGCCCTAAATCCACTTTGGGGGTTGGGGCTTCAACCTATGAATTTTGGGGGACACATTTCCATCTATGACACCTCCTTAAGAATGGACCTGGTTGTGAGGATAAATTGGCCAATGAATATACCCAAACAACTTTATACTCCTTGGCAGAAACATTCAGTATACGCTAAAGATGTTATAAAGGAAGAAGAACTATACAGTAGTCCCCCCTTTTCCATGAGGGACATGTTTCAAGACCCCCAGTGGATGCCTGAAACCTCAGATAGTACTGAGCCCTATATATACTATGTTCTTTCCTATACATACATACCTCTGATGAAGTTTAATGTATAAATTAGGCACAGTAGGAGATTAATAGCAATAACTTCTATTTGGCATATCCAAATTGCCAGCATCACTACTCTTGTGCTTTGGGGCCGTTATTGAGTAAAATAAGGGTTACTGAACACAAGCACTGCATACCACAACAGTCAATCTGGTTACTAAGACTACTAAGTGACTAATGGGCAGGTAGCATATACAGAATGGATACCCTGGACAAAGAGATGATTCACATCCTTGGTGGGACACAGCAGGACAGCAAAATATTTCATCATGCTACTCAAATGGTGCAGAATTTAAACATGAATTGGGCCTGGCCTGGTGGCGTAGTGGTTGAGTTCACATGCTCCGCTTCAGCAGCCCAGGGTTCACAGGTTCGGCACCCAGGCGCAGACCTACGTGCCACTCATCAAGCCATGCTGTGGCGGCATCCCACATACAAAATAGAGGAAGATTGGCACAGATGTTAGCCCAGGGCCAATCTTCCTCAAGCAAAAAGAGGAGGATTGGCAACAGATGTTAGCTCAGGGCCAATCTTTCTCACCAAAAAAAAAACAATTAAAAATAAAAATAAACCTCTGAATTGTTTATTTCTGGAATATTCCATGTAATATTTTTGGACTGCTATTGACCACAGGTAATTGAAACCACAGAAAGTGAAATCGTGGATAAGGGGGCACTACTGTAATTGACATAAACTGAAAGCATGAACTGTCATAAACCTTAAGAAAGATTACATTAATTGCATGTGGATATAAAATAATTTGTTCTTTTTACACAGTTTTTTAATATTAATCTTTAATTATAATTAGTTTCTCATTCTATGATAAAGATTTTATTATTTTAAAAATTGTTTTTTTTTCAAATTTATTTGGGGGAAATGCTGTAGAAATTAAAGCTAACTTAGGAATTCAATTGTGTGTATATTGCAGCTAAGTGAAGGAGAGACAATCAAGCCAATTGAAAATTCAGAGAATCCAGTTTATCCTGTAATCCATCGTCAGTATATTTATTTTTTATCTAGTAAGGAAACTAAAGAAAAATTTATGAAGAACCCAATCAAATATATCCGCCAACCCAAACCTAAGCCTACTGTGCCCATTAGGATTGCAATTGTGGGGCCTCCAAAATCTGGGAAAACTACAGGTAAGGGTGTGTTTGCCTTTGTTATCCTTAAGCATAAAAGAATCCCCTGAAAATTAGTGTCACTTCTCCAGGAAACCAGCTATCAAAATTGACTCAAAAAGAGAAGAAAACCTAAATAGGCCAATAACCATTGAAGAGAAGGCATTCAAAAATGTAGTCCCATTCCAAAAGAGCCCAGGATCAAACTGTTTCAGAGGAAAATTATATCAAACTTTCAAAGAATTAAAAACTCAAGAGATGTTTCCTGTGTTTTGTTGACACAAATAACCAATAATCAATCTATAGATCAAAATCAAAGTGAGTTTAATATATGAGCCAATTCTGAGGACTATAGCCCAGGAGAGCCACCTCCACCTGGGAAGGAGGCACTCCGGAGAAGCAAGGTGCATAGCATGATTATATACTGTTTTGGAACAAGGAACATATATCAAATATGACAGGAATACTTTTTTTTCTTTTTACTACAGTCACAAGATGTTTTGCTACATACAGCAGGTCAGTCTGATCTTGGTTCCTGGGAAGGAATGCTTATCTTTAAAGAAATGCTGATACGGGGAGAGGCATTCATCTCTATCTTTAAAGGCAGCATTCTTTGCTTTGGGATATTGTAAATGTTTAAAGCAGATGTACGATGCATGCTTGACAGGCCATGTCAGGACATTCTGGAAAAACAAGATCAGGCCAAATCAGTTTTAAACCAAAATGACTTCCTCATATACTCAATAAATTAACTTTCCTTATTGCTTTTCATTTATTCCATCAGTTTTTATAAGCTTTTCCAGAGCAAGGGAAAAGACAGTAAGCTTCCCAATTTATTTTCAGTTTCTTTTTTAGTAAGAAATATGGTCCAGGGGCCGGCCCGGTGGCACAAGCAGTTAAGTGCGCGTGCTCCACTGTGGTGGCCCGGGGTTCACCAGTTTGGATCCCGGACACGCACCAACGCACCACTTGGCAAGCCATGCTGTGGCGGCTTCCCATATAAAGTGGAGGAAGATGGGCACAGATGTTAGCCCAGGGCCAGTCTTCCTCAGCAAAAAAAAAAGAGTAGGATTGGCAGATGTTAGCACAGGGCTGATCTTCCTCACAAAAAAAAAGAAAGAAAAGAAAAGAAATATGGTCCATACAATCAAAAAGGTATAAAGAATATAAAGTCATTTTTAAATCACCATAATCCTGATATCAAGACATAACAAAGATAACACAGAAAAGAAATTACAAACTAATATTACTTATAAATATAGTCATATAACAGTATATTAAGATTATATTAACATAAAAATTATATTAAAAGATTTTTTAAATATACTGTATTAATAGTTTGAAGAGTGAAAATCAATGATCTTAAATCATTGCTGAAAAAGGCATTTGGTAAACTGTATTCCTGTAGTGTTTGAATTTTGTATAACTTTGGACTCTGTTTTTGGGTTTTGTTTTTTTTTTTAAAGCAAATAGTCCAACGGTAGTTTGGTGTAATATTTCAAGATGGCATAATAACAACATGAACAGTGGCTGGTCACAATGAGAATGGAATGGAAAGGGCAGATACAGGAGATATTTAAAAGGAAAACAATAGGAATTAATGACTGACTGAGTAGAGAATGAAGGGGAGAGATGAGGTCAAAGATTAATTTCTCACCAGGAATAATAAAGGGGAGTTTTGTGTTCCAGCTCTTTAGACGAAAATTTTGTTTCGCCCGTTTAAACTTCTTAACATGGTAAAAGGGCCTTTAAAAGTCGTATTCTAAATGTTCACAAAGTTCATAATGATATTTCCCAAAGAAAGCAGAACATTAACATTCAAAATAAGATCCCACGACCAGAGCAAAAGGTGAAAATGTAGACAAGGCAATCTGATTTCTCATTTTTTCGTTGAAATACAGATAAATTTTTAACAAGATGTCAAACTGTAAAAGCTTTATTATTTTTAGAACATTAAAAAAATAGGTCTGATTCCAGCATTTGTGGCAAAGCTGAGATTAAGGGCCCTGAGGCTTTCATAGGGGCATCCCTTTTGGGCGGCCCTAACCCTGGTCAGTTAATCTGCATCCCCCGTGAGATGGGGTGGGCTCTCTCACAGTGTCCCCTACACACTGCCGTCTGCAGACAGGGATGATGCAGGGTACATAGACCACGACAGAGCACGCCCACATTTAATAGTTACTGGAAATCATTGCCTATGGTCTCATTTAGGAGAAGCAGAGGCCAAGTTGAGTACTCTTTCAAACAATGGCAACATCTATGTGACCTTGGACAAATCATTCCATTTTAGTGGGCTTCAGTTCTCTCATCTATAAAATTGGAATTTCAGTATCCATTCTACCCAACTGATGGAATGGTTGAAGTATCAAAGAAGGTCACAGAAGAAACATTGCCTCACAAGCTGTAAGTTACTATTAAAATGTCAGGTATACCATTATAATTTTTAAAATTATTTCCCAGAGGATTAACTGAGACGTAACCGTAGAAGGTATGCTATCCTGATTGCAGCTTGGAGTCCACAAATGGATAGACAGGGAAATGGTACAATGCAGCAATACAGAAGCGTTAGATTGTTATTTTGGACATAATATCAAATATTAATAGTAAACATAGGATGCCTTGTGAAGCTCTCAAAAATTTTACTGCCTCGTGTAGAAGGAAGAAAACACTTAAATGTTGGTTTGGTTATTAAAAAAACACCCACAGATGGGCTGGCCCGGTGGCGCAAGCGGTTAAGTGAGCGCGCTCCACTGCAGCGGCCCAGGGTTCGCCAGTTCCAATCACGGGCACGCACCGACACACCGCTTGGCAAGCCATGCTGTGGCGGCGTCCCACGTAAAGTGGAGGAAAATGGGCACGGATGTTAGCCTAGGGCCAGTCTTCCTCAGCAAAAAAAGAGGAGGATTGGCAGATGTTAGCACAGGGCTGATCTTCCTCACACACAAAAAAAACACCCACAGAGATGGCTCTTTAACTGATCCATCAGCCACACACGTGAAGTACTAATGACTGACCTTTGACAGTATTCATTCAGTAAGATGTAGCAATTTTAATTTTCAAAATTTCTTTGAGAAGTGTGAAGATTAGCTTGCTGTTGATGTCAGTTAACCAGAATCTGAAGCTAAGGTTGACTGATGAATTTGCGAAATGGATTAAGTTTGAAGTTTTAATGTTTTTCAGTTGCCCAAAAAATTTCAAGTGAATATGGCTTAAAGCGTTTGTCAATAGGAGAAGCTTTGCGTTATATATTAAACAATCAACCAAACACAGAGCTGGCACTGATGTTAAATTGGCATCTTCATAAAGGAATGACAGCACCTGATGAACTGGCTATTCAAGCCTTAGAAATATCTCTGATGGGAAGTGTATGTAATACTGCAGGGTAAGTGGGGGCAGAGGGTGGGGAGGGAGTTAAATCTTTCAAGAAATTACTCACTGGCATTTAAAACACTTACCTTAATCAGGGTGTAAAGCTCTTGTAAAGGGTGTGATCTGCTTCTCAAACTTTGGGCACCTATATTGTTACATATTTTAATTTTCTGTCAAGCTAAAACTTGACTTGAACACTCACATGCCAGAATAGCCCGCAGGCCACTTCCCTCCCTGCAGCAACCCCTGAGTTGTCTAAAAGTCTCCAGGTTTACACAGTCCACAAAGGAGGCCGGCGTGACTTCCAGAGCCCAGCAGAGCTTCTCACTGCCCCGTGGGGTGATGAAGGAGTGGCTCTGCCCTGGCCCGGAAATGGTACTGGTCCAGTGGAGATGGTCTCTCGCTGGCCCAGCTCTCTGCACAGGTAGCAGTCCCTCCCTGATGCCACGTTTGGACTGGAGAGCCCCGTGCTTGAGATGTCCCTTCAGTTAACACTCCTCTGCTCAACCGTTGCTCCCCGGCACAGCCACTGGTCACACCCAGTAGTAAAGCTGGTGAAACCTCAGGCCCTGTTGTTGAGCCGAAGTTACCGACCTAGCATCCCCCTGATTTACTCAAGATTGTTTTATATTTGGAGCCTCCTTACCCTTCCTTGCCACTGGTCTTTAATCAAGTCCTTGGACAGTTCTCCTAACTTCAGTTATGGGGGAGCAGATTCTGGGGTGTCACGTTTTTTCCCCAGAGAAGGCCGTGGGACTTATGCAAATTGAGTTACCTCCACCCGCCGGCGTTCAGCTTTGCATACAAGGGATCTCAGTGAGGGCAGCCTTGGTTGAGTTACAAAGGTTTTATTTCAACTTAATACCAGAACAGTAACTGCCCATTCAGCCTGAATTTCCCTGATCCTGAGGGCCACTCAAGTCACCCTTCACAGAACAAAGAAATTGAGCTACTCTCCATTAAAAAAAAAAAAAAAAAATGACACCCCCATACATTCCTTATTAGGCTTCTCTGGCTACGTTAACTTCCAATCCTCTCTGCCACGGAACTTAGAAGTAATTAATGCCTTGAGACTTGGCTGGAGAGCATTGAGGGAGGGCATCCTGTGACTTTCTCCAAGAAACTCCAGAGTGAGTTTCTTGTCTTTGGGGCCATTCCTCCCAGAATTTGTGGACAGCCTTTATTTCTCCTCTCAGTTTGATAGTAACACTCTCATTATCTCAGACTGTTGGACTAAAATTCTCCATCATATCTGCTCAAAGACATGATGGGTGCTGAGGGAATGATTCTCTCCCAGATATCAGAGGGCTCCTCTGACCAACTCCCCATCTCCCCTTCCACACCCCAGCCTCCTCACAGAACTTGACTACAAAAGCAAGCTAGAACACAATTTTTCCCTTATTTTCTTAATCTCTTACTAAGATACTATTTATTGTGCCAGGCCCTGTTCTAGCTGCTTTACATACCTGATCTACAATATTTAAGACAACTTTAAGTGTTAAATATCATTTCCCCTATTTTACTGAAAAGTGAGGCTCTCAAACCAGGTTTCAAATCGAAGTCTGTCTGCCTCTGAAACCTATACTCTTTCCCCTGTTTCGTGCTTAGAATAATAGCATCAATTGAATAACACAATATTCAAGTTACTATGTGTGTTATCTCTCAGATTCTGCCAAAACCTAGCTCTATGATGCTAAGTGTATGAATTCGGAGTTGTGTCTGTATGTATGCTGCCGTCCTCCTGGTTCTGGGGCTGACTGTGGTTAAAAATATAGAAATAAAGAGGGAAAAGCACAAAGAAGATAAATCAAGTTACATAAGGAAAGCATGGGGCTACTCCTAAAGAGATAGACTGGTTTGGGTAGACAGAAAGGAAGGTATGAGAGAAAAGAAATATGGAATCTTTATTTTCACGTGTCTCCTTGTTAGTGTTGTCATTGATGGATACCCTGTAACTAAATATCAGATGAGTCTCTTGGAAGCTAGGACAATCATTCCCATGGTCATTTTTGAGTTGGATGTGCCTTCCAAGGAGATTTTCAGAAGATTACTCCTGGAAAAAAAAAAGGAACAAAGGTAATGCATGTGAGAAAACAACGATAAAGGAATGAACTTTAATCATCCAGAAAAAAAAAAAAAAAGTATCTTTTTAACAGCTTCTTCTATTCCTTCTCTGTTCTTCTATTAGTTTGCCTTATCCGTTGCACAATAGCATACAGATTATAGCTGTCAAGAACTCAAAGTACCGCAAAAATATTTATGAGATTAGGAAATATTATCAAGAACAACATCAGAACTGGTATGTGATTGATGGATTTCACAGCAAATGGTGGGTATGGAATGAAGTCATTAAGAAAGTTCAAATGGTGAATAAATATATGCAGATATATCTGGAAAGAATAAAAACAGGTAAGAAAACATTTAACTGTTAAAATAGAATAATATGAATTTAACGTCTACACATGCCTGACTTGTTATCATAATTCATTCAATTTGAACATTTGTTCCCACAATCATAATCAGTATTTTAAATGGATAGTACTATCCAATTATTGTGGGCATATATATTGGTTCTAATAAATGACTGCCGCTACTCAAGCTATCATTTATTGAATGCCTGTGTGAACCTAGCACATAAAAATAGTACATGGTCTCTCACTAGACGAATTTATAGTGTTTGGTCCAGCTAGTTTCAAGAATGGTAGTTGTATGACAGCAATGGTCTGTGGAGTGCCACTTGGCAAAATTTTGTTTAGGAATCTAGAATTAAAGTTATGTTTACTATTTACATTCATTATGGTATTATAGAAATGTTGAGTCTATAAAAAAATTAAACTTGAGCATAAAATGTCTTTTAATCTATATTTGGAATCCATGAAAGAAAATGTTTTTTCCAAAAATACACAAACTTATCTACAGCTGAGATCTCTAAAAAGAGTGATAACTCTAAAAAATTTATCTGTAGGAGTCTCACAGACATCTGTTTAATGACTTTGTTTAACTTTGGAAACTACAGAGAAGATGTAATGAGGTATGAGAGAGCAAAGTGACAAAGAGAATCTTGTACAAGGAAAAATGCAGTGAGGGTCGTGATGATAATCGCATCATGGAATCTTGATTTGCTTCATTATTTGGGCATAACCGGTATTTCTGGTTCGTGTTTGTCTGCAGATTGGGAATTTGTTTTCACCTGAGGGTTACAAAGCATGAAGATAAGAGTGCAAGGAAAGAGAGAATTGAGTTTTTAGAACACTACTTCCAATAGGTTTTGGATAGCATCACACTAGTAAAACAGTCCACAGCAGACTTTAAAAGCAAAACTTGTGCCTCCTCTGTCTTTCTGTTACCCTATTTCACCCTCCCTGCCTTAGATTGAGTTCCCTGGAAACAGTCTTAAGATGAAAAGTTGTGTGCAGAAGCTTTATCAGGAAGTACTCTCAAGAGTAGCATTGCCTGACTTATTGGGATAAGTATATCCCAAATATTGCATGGGACATACTTATACTAAAAACTTATTCATTGTTTTTCTGGAATTCAAACTTAACTGGGCATCCGGTATTTTATCTGGCAACCCTAATCAGGAGATACACCTGTGGGGAAGTGAGGATGGTAAAACTGGGCAGAGGGAGAAACTAACCTGCAGTGTGGTGGAAACAGAAGCCTCAGCAGATCCTAGAGGGAAGCAGTGGAGCTAGGATGGACCTTCAAAATTTCCCCAGTTGGAGAGAGGGGCCAGGCTCTATATCCCTCCATTGGCCTATCATTGACCACAGGTCACTCTGGGAGCGGGTATAACCTGTGACAGAGGGGCAATTCCCAGTGCTGCTGTGAGCCATCAGCGCCAGTGTTCCCAGAAACTGGGGGATGGTTGCGTCAGCCCTGAAGAGGGGTCTAGATGAGGCACCTCAGCATCCACTACATTATTCCATGTATACTCACCTCTGCCTTGAATAGTTTAATCTAATTGAAGTCTGCCCTCTTGCTCTTCTGCTTCGACTTCCACCTGATAGTCTAGCCTGTACCTGATTGTTCATATTTGGTTTTTTTTTTCTTCATTTCCTTTATATGCTATTTAAATGATCCTCCCCTATCAGAGGGCCAAGTTTTACTCCTACTAATGAGGTGGAGCAAGGTCAGGCTAGAAGATTAAAGAGATTCCTGTTCTCCCACAGTGCAGAATGGGACATGTAGACATTGCCAGATGTCATCAAGAACATTCCAAGAATCAGAAAAAGAGATATATGAGTATCTTTTAAGACTTGAAGTAACCTGATTCTAAATTACCCTGTCACTAAACCTGTCAGGATTGATGAGGTTCAGCACATCTGAAGTAAAGAGCATTCTAGGATTATAATACTATAGTACCATATGGTATAATATTATAGCACTATATACTACTATATACTTTAATAACACTATATGTTATTATATCATAGTGCTGTACATTATAATACTTTAGAATAATAATATTTTACCTCTGCAATATTATAGTAATGTAATATTATTTGTAGGAAAGGAATATTAGGGCTCCTTAGCCTTTTCATCTGTGTCATAAACAACAGATGGAATAGTGTATTAGTTTATCTATTGCTGCATAACAAATTATTCCAAAACTTAGCAGCTTAAAACAACACACACACACACCCGGTTTCTATGGGTCAGGAATCCAGGCACAGTTTAACTGAGTCCTCTACTTCAGGGTCTCTCACAAGGTTACAATCAAGGTGTTGGCCAGGATTATGGTCTCATCTGAAGGCCCAACTGGGAAAGTATCCACTACCACACTCACTTATGTGGGGTTGACAAGATTTTATTCCTTAAGGGTTGTTGGACTGAGAGCCTCAGTTCCTTTCTGGCTGTTGGCCAGAGGCCACTTTCAGTTCCTTGCCATGTGGACCTTTCCAAAATGGCAGCTTGCTTTATCAACTGAACAAGTTGAAAAGGGCAAGAAAGAGTGCCAACAAGACAGAAATCACAGTTTTTTGTAACTATTTAGCTTCCCGAGGCTGCTGTAACCAAGTACCACAAAGCAGGTGGCTTAAACAACAGATATTTGTTCTCTCACAATTCTGGAGGCTAGAAGCTCAAAACCAAGGTGTTGGCAGGGCCCTACTCTCTCTGAAGGCTCTAGGAGAGAATCTGTTTCATGCTTTTTACTTGGCTTCCAGTGTTGCCAGCAATCCTCTGCATTCTTTGGCTTATAGACACATCACCCCAATCCTAAGGATAAATTTTATATGTTTACCCTGTCACATAAGAGAACCAAACTATGATTTATGCTTCATGATTTTATAGTTAATTTAAGACGTTCCTAGGCATAATAATAAAACAAAAGGTAAAACTTTTCACTGGTGAATGAGACCATTAACAAAATACATTGGGATCAAAATTTACTCATTATATATATATATATATATATATATATATATATATATATAAAAGATATTTAAAAAGTATAATTCTATTTTCTATATCATCTTTTATTGCTTTGGAGTCCGCATTCCAGTGGGTTATTGGGGGGGAAACTCTTAAACTTGTCCACTGAAGGATCTTGGGCTCTTTCTTTTTAAAATGGACTCTCTACGGTAAAACTAGTCACTTTTGGATAAATGTTTCTTCCCTTCTCTTCGGTGCTATCTGGGCACAGGGGGAGGTTTGTATCAGTACCATCATGTCAACAAACTATTTTCACTTATAGAAATCTAGCCCATAGAAAATTTTAAAATGTGTAGCAAATTTATATGTGTGTGTGTGAGTGGGTATGTATATATACATATATATATGTGTGTGTGTGTGTGTGTATATATATGGTTTATAATAGCTAAGAGTTAAAAACAACCAAAACATTCATTAACAGATAAATGGTTAAGTAAACTATATGTATATTTATACAGTGTAATACTATGCATCAATTAAAAAGAGTTAGTTAAATCATATAAACTGACACGGAAAGATGTCAAAGACCATAACTAACTGATAAAAGCAAGTTGCAGATTAATGTTTACAGTATAGTGGCATACGCATCCTATATGCAAAACAACATACATGTGTATATGCAAATGTATAGAAAACGTCTGAAAAGGATACAAATGCAACAGTGATTACCTCTCAGGAGGGGTGTTGAGTTGAGAAAACAGGTGTGAAGAGAAACTTTTACTTTTTACTCTATTGTGTTTGGAATTTTACAATGTGTATGCATTTATATAGTGCTGGTGTAATTGAAATTATTTTAATTTAAAAAAATTATTGTGTTTCCTATGAAAAAAAATATATATAATAAGAGTTCATCTGTTAATCATAGGAAAAGCTGCCTGCATTGACAAGCTGTGCATCACACCTCAAGAACTGATTTCTCGCCTGGGTGAATTCAGACAGTTCTGCCCTGTCAGCCTGGCAGAATCCTATGAATTAGTTGATTGCTCTGTAACTGAGTCCTTGGAATTTGCAGCAGAGTTCAGAGGGCACTATTATAAAATGAGTTCTCAGGAAAAACTAAATGTAAGTTTGTTCCTAACTCCAAATATTTACCAGGGAAAGAAAATTCCTGTCTCAGAATTCATCAAATAGGACGGGGTGGGCGCAGCTGGGAACACCCGGCACTAGCACCAGGAGCCCCCTTGTTGGAACCTGTGACTCTAGGACCAATGAGGCAACTCAGAGGCCAGTCCTGAGACTGCATCCCAAGACATATTTTGGCACAAAGCAGAAGTCCAGGGGCAGTGATGGGCCCTCGGCCTCGGCCCCTTTAACACATAGGGAGACCCAACTGTGAGCCCCACCAGTGGAAGGGATGTGAGCAGGGCGTCAGCGCTCAGCCCACTGGCAAGCAGTCAGGGGATTCGGCTCCAAGGGTGCAGAAGGGAAGTCAAAGTCTGTAGAAATGAAGCAAGAGCTGACTTACAGCTCCTGTGCTTTAAAATTTTTTCTATCACTAGTATTCCCTGTGTATCTCCTAGTTCTGTTTAATGGAACAGAATGCAGATCTGTTCTGATATTATGATGTCCATAATTTAATGCTATAAAAAGGTTGGTAGTTCTGAAAATTAATCAGATGCCTCTGAACATTTTATTTTCCTCTGAAGAATTAAAATTTTTGGTCACTTTATTAAGGAGACATTTATTTTTTCCGGCTTATTTAAATGATAATCACAGAACTTTAAAACTGGAAGTGACATTAGAGATCTGGTGTGCCCCAGCCCCCATTTTACAGAGTGTTAACTGAAGCTGGAGAAGTTAACTCACCTGCTAAAGAGCACCCACCTAGTTAATGATACTGTGGGACAGGAAGGCAGGGAGCAGGTGACTATGTACCCTCCAGTGCCTGGCACATAGTGGGAGCTCCACATATAGTTTTTGTATGAGTGGATGAGTGAGTGAATGATGAGATTAGAAGAGACCTTAGATGTGATTACTTGCGAGTATTACTATAAGGAAACTTCCAGGTAGGGAAGGAGTTATTGGTAGCTCTCAGACAGTTTGAAGGCTAGAACGTCACTACTGAAAATAGGGAGAGGAGCGGGACAGCCTCGGGGGATTTTTGATTGGCATAGTATTCCTGTTTTAAATGGTCTTCTTGCTGTAATCCTTTTTTAACAGAAATTTTTGGAGAACCCAGAATTATATGTGCCTCCATTAGCACCGCATCCACTCCCATCGGCCGACATGATCCCCAAAAGACTGACACTGTCAGAGCTGAAGAGCCGATTCCCTAAGTGTGCTGAGCTCCAGGGCTACTGTCCGGTGACCTATCAGGACGGGAAGCAAAGGCAAGTCCTTGCCCTCATGGAAGCTCAGGGTGGTATCTCTACACAGAATCAGTGTTCGTATAACAATCTTAACATTTGGTCAAAAGGTCACTATTGTTTAACTGAAAAATGTTCTATTTCTTCCCTGAGCTGCATAGACAGAAAAATAAAATATTTTTGACTTTTATTTACACAGTGCTGAATAGTAATTATACAATAGGATTTTTTGTCTTTCAGATATGAAGCCCTAGTACCTGGTAATATTAGCTATGCTTTAGAATATCGTGATCGTATATACATTTGTGAGAGCAGAGAAAAACTCCAGAAATTTTTACGGTGAGACCATGCACTATTTATTGAATACC